>NC_084790.1:20002355-20306283 GCF_028858725.1 Colius striatus
TACTCTACAAACAAGATTCCCATTCTGAGGGAAACACTGTCTGAACTAAAAGATGAGCTTAATTCATGCAAAGAAGAAATGAAACATGAAATTAAATAATTTTTCCAGGACCATAACTTGATAGATGGCAAAGAATTATGGTATAGAAATCTATTGCATTCTACTGCTAATTCCCCTGTTATCCTCTTTCTTTTGTTAATTCAAGACATCAACTTGATTACTTAAAAAGTCATACATCACAGCCTTCCACAGTTTTCCAGCACTCAGTTTTCCAGTTGAAGACATCTAGGTTCTTGGTAAGAGTTTTTATAGGGCTGCAGATTGTTTTACTTTTATCTCAGAAAAAAGGCAGAACTGATACACACGAAAGGCCAACTGGTCTATCTTTTTGTTTCTATGCTTATATTAACTTATTTTAAAATCACGTATATCACTCTTTCACCGCACCTTAAAAGTAAATCTATCAAGATACATTCCATTGACATAAAGAAAGAGGAAAAGGCAGTCATATGCACTAATGCAATACAGAATAGGATGTGATTAAAGCGTCCACCACAGTAGTATCAGTTTGATACCATTAGCATTTACAATGTTTGTTCCCAAACAAAAGTATCTGTAACTCCCACCAGCTCCTGCAGAATTTGCAGCTGTCTTGTCTCTACATCCTTAGCTCGGTTAATACATAACCTTGGGACAATCAAAACAATGATATCTAGTAGTTACTGCTAGGTACATACACAGTAGATCCTGAGGAGTAACAGAAATTACATGAGTGACACCATTCTTTATTGGCTCAAAGCTGATATGGCATACAAGACACACAAGGATCAGTCACATGGGAGCTGTTTTGGTTGCAGGAGGAATGGAGAAAAAGATTATGTAGTACAATGCTCTCTCCCCCCATTTATGTTCTACAGGGAGTAGTATTGCTAGAAGTATATCTAAATAAGACAACTCGTGAATGCAAAAAGCCAATTATGGGTTTGAGGACAAACAATGTGGACATTATGGTGTTAAATCAAAAAATTTCAATTGAAGGGCATAGCATCTGAAAGAATACAAAGAGTAAATAGGATATAGCAAATGTTCAAGAAACTGCCTTCCAGTGATAGGACAGGGTTCAAAGCTGCATCAGGAGACAACTAGAATTGACATTAGAATGCATTTTTTTAATGAGAGGGTGGTCAAACACTGGAACAGCTTCCTTGAGAGGTGGGTGATGTCTCATGCATTTCAGTGTTTAAGAGCCATTTGGACAATTTCCTTAATTAAATGCTTTAACATTTGGTGAGCACTGTAGGTCCTTTCTAGATGAACTATTTTCTTTCTTTTCTATTCTATTCTATTCTATTCTATTCTATTCTATTCTATTCTATTCTATTCTATTCTATTCTATTCTATTCTAGTCGGGGGAAAAAAAAAAAAAAGAAGGGTAAACTTCAGCATGATTACCTAAACTATGTATTTATTTTTCATAGAGCTGTGAGTTATCTACAGAGAGATGCTATGGCACTCTTCAAATAACTTTATGGTTATGGTATCCCAAGAGAGTTATGAGGAACACCTGACAATTTTTCATATAGCAGATTGTTCTGTTCAAGTAACAGAGGTTTTGAGTGCATGGAAAATATATGTGAACAATTAGTGATGTTAAACATATTTAGGCTGACTTTTAGAGTAGCCCTTACTAGAGATCATCAGCTATTTTTAAAAGTTTCAGGACTGAAATAGAATTCTGGATGGAAATAAAATTTAGATCTTCTTAAAGAAGTACAAATGAATAATTTACAATTTCAAAAGCAATATATTGACTGAGCACGGGTCCAAGTCAGGAGACTTCATACTCCTTAATTTACAGAAAAAGATTTAACTTTAGTTGTGAGGTAAGGAATTCCACTAGAAAACATATTCATGGAACAGGAAGCTACCAGCATTACATTCCTGTCTTCTACTCCAGCTGCAATTCCACACAAGTCTAAAATCTAACTGCTGACTCTCAGGATATCAGTCCCTGTACTGGTTAGTGGGTTCTGCATTGAACCATTTATGAATAAAAATTTACTTTGTTTCTCAGAACTGAAGAACCTGAGATAGACTAAAATCTGTCTTTTTATATGTCGGATCTGTTATCTCTCAGTTCCTCACAGAATTAAAAAAAACTGTCGGTGCCTCTATAAAGTCCAAATTTGCTGAGAAATTCTGCACTTATTCCTAACCTAGTTGGTTTTAAATGGAAAAATTAGAAGGCTTCTGTGCAATGCCTTTGTAAACTGCTGTGGAATATCAGATGCTAGATTTTTTTTTTTTTAAATGTTTAACCATATAGTGACTTCCAAAAAGAAATATGACACTTTATCTTAAAAATTTGAAAGCAAGAACTTTTTCTTTTTTTTTAAATGGAGAAATCTTCTAAAGAAGCATCAGAAACATTTCCAGGAATACACTTTGTATAACCTCTTACATTTCACAAAGTAGGAAGAGATAATTTTCAGGAATACAATCATGACACATCCAGTAAGCAGTATTAACCATATCTTTCTGGATTCTTAAATTAAAACACATTTACCTTCTCCTGTTGTAATGAGTTTGTGTGAAAAGGTTTTGGTAGTCAGGGCTTACAGGGATGGCTTCTGTGAGAAGCTGCTAGAAGCTTCCTCTGTGTTAGATAGAGTCAATACCAGATGGTTCCAAGACTGAGTTGTGACTGGCCAAGGCGATGGTGGTAGCACCCCTGTGATTAACAAATTTTGTAAGAGGAAAAAAAGTTCTATGTAGGTTTAAACTGCAGAAGAAGAGAGGAATGAGAATATCTGAGAGTCATAATATGTATGCAGACAGCCAGGTCAGTGAAGAAGGAAGGAAAGAGGTGCCCCGCCACTGGAAGAGAGATTCCCCTGCAGCCCATGGTGCAGCCCATGGTGAGGCAGGTCATGCCCCTGTAGTTTTGGAGGCCACAGTAAAGCAGAAGTGCACCTGCAGTAGAGGGACAACTCCACGCTGGAGTGGGGAGATTTCTGAAAGAGGCTGTGACCCTGTGGAAAACCTGCAATGGAGCAGGCTCCTGGTAGGACTTGTGAATCCATGGACAGAAAGGAGCCGATGCCAGATCAGATTTGTTGTTAGGAATTATGACCCTGTGGGGAACCCATGCTGGAGCAGTTTGTGAAGAACTGTAACCCATGGGAAAGACTCATATTGAAGAAGTTCACAGAAGACTGTCACCCATGGAAGGGTCCCCATGCTGGAATAGAGAAGTGTAAGGAGTCCTCTCCCTGAGAGGACACAGTAGCAGAGACCACCTGTGATGCACTGACTGTAATCCTGTCCCCCTGCACTGCTGGGGGATGAGGAAGGAAAGTTCTTCCATGCTGGTGAAGACTAAAATACCTCACTTAATTACTTAACCTGCATCGTTTTAAGTCTGTCATGTTCTCTATTACAATGACAGAATCCTAATCTATTTAAATCACTGATGTGATTTGTACCGTACAGATTTCATCTAAATCACTGAAAAGCTAGAACACATTATAGCATGATCTCAAGCATCTTCATATAGCTAATGCAAATGCTTACTGAAATGATTGTTATTTCCTTCTGTATGAGAGAAAATACAAAAAAGCAGAATCATAAAATCTTTCAAGACTATGCAAATATGAACACTTCAATACAGAAGCAACTACAAGGTAGAATAAATTGGATAGATGACTTCTACTTTTGATAATTCAGGATTTCTTATTAAACTAAGTGTAACTGGTATGACAGGAATACTAATTTTCTGTACTTGAAACCTAGTGTCCTGCAAAAACAGCGGTTTGATCTGGAAGGAAAAATCTTCACATTTCTAATTTCTTATGGGTACTACAGGGGAAAAGATCAACTCTAAAATTCTTTTCATTTGGGGGAAAAGCTGTTTAGAAACTGTAGTTATACTACATCTGCAAAAAACAGCATTATTTCTCCGTGTTTTATAGGCAAAAGGAGGTATGTGATAAAAGCATGTTTCTTAGACTCAAAGTCCAACATTTATTCTGTCTATGGCATGCAGATTCATTATTCCTTTTTTACATCTCTCATTCCACCAAATTAGCTTATCTAAGGAAACACAGATGTAACAGAAACAGAAAACGCAAGAAATACTATCTGCAGTTCTTTTTGTATATTCAATTACACCATCACCTTCCTACAAAAATGATTACAAGGTACCAGAAAGACAGGGTTTGACTTTGGTGAGGGGATTTTCATTATTCTACAAGGGTAAAAAAAATCACATTAAAAAAAAAAAAAATCCAAGTTCAAATACGCAAGCTGCCTGTAACTGTAATAAAACTTAGAAGAATGCTGTAGCTGCGATATTTAGGGAATTCAGGGAGCTGAGATTAAAAAAATTTCAAACACTATGTGTTGCATCTTAGTTACTCAGAAACCCATCTGTTTCAATTGCTGACCATCTCACAGAGAAAGACAAGACCAATGTCAGTGTTCTGTTTATGAATTCAGCACCTCACGTAGGCATAATTTCCAAGTGGCACAACTCAATGTTATCGGCTCTATCTCATATCACAGTATTTTGCATTAAGAACAAAAAGCCTCGCAATTTGCAACACAGTTAGGCCACAACACTGCCTAAAATATACATTTAATTATTAATCAAGATTTTCCCTCATCACAGTAATATTAGTCTTGTTAGTGAGCTTGCATTCTTTGATATTAGGTCTAGAAGGAATTTAAAGTTGAGAAATATTAACAGTGAAGAGAGATGAGGACTGCTGTTCACATTTCTTAACTGTTACAACTCTACCATCTTTTCAGAGGACCACAAGAAAATAGAATATGTATTTAAAAAAACAAAAACAACAAAAAAAAACCCCAAGCCAAAACCCCCTAAAGCATTAATACAGTTGTCAATATAAGTCAGAGGAGGAAATTAATGGCTGGCATATAGGTTAGTACTGGGCCTTGATGGAAAGCAACTGACTCATGAGTATTACCATTGTAACATCACTGAACGATTAGATTTTCATAATTCAGATATCCTTTTCTCCTCCTGAGTTTTGTTTAACACATTGTTAACAGGCAACTCCTTGTAAGACAGAGTACTTTCTCATAAGACACAGTGACTCAGTGTTGCTGAATTTTATGTTACATGCCCAAAGTCTGCATTTTCAATGAGAGCAAATGAAGTGCATAAACCAAGACATTGCTGCAGCTCTTGATAAGAAGACTGCCAACCTTAAGAGTAACAGTCAACAGCTTGCTTTTTACTATCTTTTCTGCAAAGGTTACTGACACCTCTTGGGACTTGTTTCAATGCAAGTGAACTGTTCAACATTTTCTGTAAGCTTAGTCATTTATCTTCCAGCTACTTCACCACCTGAAGACAGGAGAAAGAAACACAGCAAAAGTGGCTGCAGCTGTATTTTTACTTATGACAAAGACCTACGCCTGACCACAAAAATGATGCAGAGAACATATCGGAAAAAGGAACGAGTCTCATGAGTAAGCGAGATGTATCAGAAAAGTTTCAAAATCAGTATTTTTTAATTAACTGTATACAGTAATGGAAATACACAATGTATCCATGGTCAATTCACACGGTCAATGATGAAGACTAAGAAAATATTACAGATTTTTTTTTTTAAGTTATATTACTAAAAAAAGAAAGAATGATTTTAAATGAAAAGACAAAATAAGATCGTTTAGCTCAATGTATAGCAGATGAGAAAAATAGTTCTTTCTCATAAACTCTGAGAAAAGGCATGTCCAAAAGACATTTTTTCTGCTACATTTAGAGTAAACAAGTGCCAAAAATTATGTAAATTACACAAAACTTAGGCTCTGTGAGAGTTATTTGAATAAAAAGATGTACATTATTTATTTAGGCTTCTAACAGAAAAACCGTTTAACTCCATGTTTCATGCCTGTTGTACTTTCATAGTCTTTATGAGAGTCAGAGATCCAGATATGGTAAAGATATTGCCAAGCTTCCAACATTTCTGTTTATGGTGGGACACATGCAATTGTATTCAACTATCTATCTTGTCATGCTATGTATGAATAAAGTATAAGAAACACCTTATTCCTCTACCTTCTTCCTCTGTAATTATAATGCAAATTTTCACTGAAATGCATGTTCTATTCTTATTAGAATTCATTATAAAGAATTTACATAAATACTTTTCACATATCGACTTTTAAAATAGGAAAACATATTTTTAAGTTAATATCACTATTTTTTTTCACTCATATTTGTGACTCGATCTCCGAAAAAGTTCAAGTCACTGATAAAACATAACTATTTGTGAAAGTTTATATAAACAGACAAGCCAGATAAAGGCATTTTGCCAGTTTTAAAACAAAGAGAGGAGGGAATGGAAAGATTACACAGCTTGATAAAAGCTATGGAAGAAATGAAAATTTGAAATTTAACTCAAATCAAATGAATCTTAGGCACATCCTGTAACTGCAAGTCTGTCCAATCAGCTCTCTTTTCTAAGCACAAAATACAGAAGAAAAAGAAGCAATCTAATGATCTTTCAAGGTCCCCTCCAAGCCTTAAGGTTCTGTGATTCTGTAATGGTGTCCAAATAAAAAAAATATTGTGTGACACCATACACTCCTGGATTTACCCACCCTCCACTGTCTCCAGTAACTACTGGAAACAGCGTCCCAGCGAAAGGTCTTCATAATTTAGGAATTTTTAGCAAAGTATATTTGTTTCTGTATGAAAGTGTAAAAATCTCTAAAAAATCTCTTTTTTTTTCTAACAAATGGAGTTACAATTCTATCTTTGTGAGGCCTTCTGGAAATTGCAAAGCTTTAATCAGTGAATCAAAGAAAAAGCAACAGAGCTTCACAATGCAGAGACGACAGTAACAAAAATTAATATTCTTACATTTTGGTTTTTTGAATAGTTTCCACCAAGGATGTTATCATTATGTTCCTCATCGTTGGATGGATTGCTTGCATAAAGACTCTATATACAAGGTCTGAGGAGCAAAATTACTTAGTTGAGAACAGCCATGGCATAGAACACCTTGTAACTTCAGTAGTCATCTTACAAAGAGCAAGGATTATACTATATGCCTCATTATTTCTTGTTTCAGAAGCATTGGTCAAGCTGCAAGAACAACTCCCTCCTTGTAAACAAACAAACAAATAAATAAAAAGGAACCAAAAATTTCTCATTCCAAAGTCAAAATGAAAGGTACATAGCTTCTTCAACAACAGGCATCAGCCCAGGTACCAACTTCAGGGCACTTCTGACCATAATAAATGCTGGTTTGTTTGTCAGGGAAAGGAGGAAGAGGATTACTACACAGAAATATACATACATCCATCTCTAGTGACAGTGTACAAAAAGATTTCCTTTGTTATCTGTTTCTTACCTCTTCCAGTAATAGTATAAATATGTTTACACCTGGAGAAAGAATAATTTTATCAAGGCACAGATCTGGCATGAATAACATAGCTGGTCCCTTCAGATCTTTTCAGTGTATTTTAAATCAATTTGTTCTTGTCTTATTTAACGCATACCTGGGCAATAAATTCTTCTCTTCCTTTCAGTAGCTTTATACAATTACGTCGTCTCTAACAAAAGCTGAGTTTTGTTCAGGCTAAAAGGCATCACTTTCCCTAAGAATAAATGTTTTCAACAACCTCCAGTCATCATTTGAATCTTCTCCAACTGGGCTACTGTGCCCTGTAATTCAAGTCCTATGGCTTCACTCCCATTTTGAAAAAAATAACAAATATATATATGTACTTTTGAATTTCTTAATTTAAGCAAACTGATAAATGAAACACATTCCACTCTGTTTTCCTTGGAAGTCAGTTTTAATATCATCTAACTAACACTTTCATTCAAGACACTTTCCTATACCACATTAATTAATTTGGTCATGTCTACAGGTCTGAATGACTCAAAAATTCATCCCCAGGTATTCTGCATCTGTTTGAATGTAGTGGCTTTGACAGGTAAGATTTAGCTGAAAAATTCCAAGCAAGCATATAAACACGAGTACTGAAAGAAAATGTAGCTGTTCTATCATATATAATTTATTATCTATCCTGTTCATCAAGTCTGTGTTGAAACTCAGTGAAACTAATTAATATCTCATAAAATAATTTAAGTTATATAATGTTCCTGAAAAAAACATTGCAGGCCACTCCCATTTTACTGTTGTTTTTGTATGTGTAGACCTACTTGTATTGGATATTTGAATTGTACCAGTCATGCAAACAAACAAACAAAAAAAATCATAATGCACTTACTGAAATAATAAAAAGTCAGTGTGATCACTAAGCATAGATTTTCTTACAGAAGGATATACATGATTTTCAGTTTCATTTGACAATGAAAGGCAATTTTATCACTATTAACAGTGTGCTAGATTCTGCCTAGAAATTAATATTGTATGATCCACTTCTTTTGCAAACAGGACTGTAATGCTTGAGTTCTGTATTAACTGAAGATGTCAGTAATAAGGCACTCCAGAGGTGTACATAAAGCATTGCTACGTAGAGATCATGAACGTGTAGCCATAATGATGAAACGTTTTACAAGAGATGGTCTCTAGGGAGCTTCATAGCATTGCCTTCACGGATGCTTCACTCAGACAACAGTTCACAATCCTTTAACCTGGCTAACAACTGAGAAGGCTTAAACCCTTCTAGAGTTAAATTAATTTGATGTTTTTCCTAGTGTGAGGCAGCATTTATTTTAAAGAGGTATGTTAATGCCATAGTAATACCTACAGGAGTACTAACTATACTAGAGAGTGCACCTTGTACAATAGAATACATATGTTTCCATGACACATATAAAGCCTTAGTACTACTTGTATCAGATTTGGTCCCACAGATCTGCTGTGAAAAAATCTACAAGAAATCCCAATATGCTGTACTACAAAAAGGCTACAAATATTCTGTTCAGCAGCCTCTGCCACTAAAGCAGAAATTGAGTGTGCAATGAACATATGCCCTTATCAACAAACCCTGGTTTAAGCCAGAAATTTGATTGCATGATCTCTGACCTGGCTAAAGAACTCACTTTGTCCTCATTACTCTTCAAGTGCTGATGCACTAACTGAAATAAGGAGTAAATATATAAAACATGTATGCATACAAGCTCACCCCTATATAGAAATTACAACTTCTCTTTCCCTTTAATTTGAAATGTGGTAAGATTTCTATTGGTTCATATGACTATTTTGTTATTATGACTATTGTAACATGGTTACTAGTTCATTATTGAACAAAAATGAATTTTTAGTTAAATAAATAGGATCTGCACCCGTCCATTTACAGGGTTCTCAAATAAGTCCTGATAGATAACTCATTATTTTATATTTCCTTATCTCCCCATCTATTCTTTTTTTGAACTCCAGCATAGAAAGCTTACTCTCCTCAGTTGCTACTCATAAGAGCTTTATTTCTCAGGCTATGACGAATATGACATGCATAATGTTCATTAGTTTGTCTAGATATTCTACATAAGTAATAATAAGAAATGTCATAACACCATTTTTATTAAAAGATCCTTTAATATTCCTTCCCAAATGACAGAAAAAATGTCCTGCAAAAGGAATGAAAACTGTGAATATTCCATTTTGTCATTTGCATTGTGACTAAAAAGTGATGAATACACACATTATGATCTCATAGTAACATACATTGTGCAATACAAAAAGATTGAAAGTAACCAATAATAGTAAAAAGTCATCTAATTTACTTAAGATTGAAATTTTATAATATTCTTTTTTTATTATTATTTCTAATCTAAAATCATTCCAATTCCAGGAGTGGTGGAAAGAAAGAGGATTCCATTTAAGTTCTGGCATTATTAATAACACATCTATAGTATGGTAAAGTGTTTCATATGATAGCATGTTTTATTTCAAAAATAAAATGTGCACAACATTGTAAGTGCTTTAGAGATTATATTGGATTTGCTCTTGCTGCTGAATCATGTTGTTATTCTAATTTTCACCTTCATAAGCAGCTGAAAAATCTTTATACAGAGTCTCTGCAAGGACTTCAGAATATATGTGAAAAATATACATTCTTCAAACCATAATCCAGTGACACTGGTTTTACGGGAAAAAATTGCCATGGATAAGTGTGTATAGTACAGAATAGACAAGGAGACTGGGAACAAACAGATCTAGCTCCTAGTCCCATCTCTGAACTATGGAAAAGTTGTGAAAAATCCAATTATTTATCAGTGACACTTTTCCTACTTACATTTATTGCTGATTTTGTCTGGATTTGAGCAGATTTCTTTGTAAGTATTTCTGTAAAACAAACTCAAGGTCCCTTATTGTGTCTTGGGCCTCCTTGTGACAAAACAATTCAGTACAGTCATTAAATGTGTGAACATGCTATAAGCAAATTTCAGTATCAATTATCATATAACTCCTGTTTTCTAAAAAAAAAATGAAGATAAAAAAGAAACTTAAATGCAACGCTTATGCAGTAAATTATACCATGTTTTCTCATAACAACTACTATCTACATAAATGGGCTAAGACATCCATATCACATTGCCATCACATAAAATGGACTGCTTGAAGAATTCATGCAATTTTCATTAATTGCAAAGGTAAGCACAAAGAATTTTTTTTTCTTTTAATTATTGTATCTGTGTTCAAGTAGGGCATGTTGATCAAAAAGAACACAAAATTGATTTAAACAATGTCCTGAATTATCCCTTATTTTCTTGTTCTTTCTTTTTCTCAAATAAAACTGTTGTATTTTCCTGTTCTCAATCTAAGCTCCTTTCTAAGTGACCTTCTGTCCATCCAAGTAGGCTTGCTTTTTCATATTCCTTTCATTGTAGTACTTCTAATGATCTGATTAAAAGAAAGTAAGGAGAAGTCTTCTTATAATTGACAAAAATGTGCACTATAATTTGCTGAAACAAAGCGAAGTTTGCTTTATCAGTACTGAAAAAGAAAAGAGATGGGAAGGGAAGAAAATAAAGGCTTCTATAGGATTTTTTTCTTTTTTTCACAGAGCTAAAATTCCTGTAAGAAACATGCAAATAACAAATGACACTAGAGGGCTGAATACATTTAAACACTAGTTTTAGGAGATCCAAATTTCTTTTTTAGTAAGTGTTAGAAATAAGATGAGCAGTGGTAATTAAAATACCAATTCCCAGTCATCTGGAGCCATCTGGAAATTCAGAAAGTAGTACTTTTATGTAACAAATGATGTGGGTTTTATAGTCATTAACTCTGAAGTTTATTGCGAACTCAAAAAATCCTCATACAACTTAGCAAAGCATCTATAGACTATTTCTCTTTTTCTCAAGGGTATACCAACCTATACCAAATTTAGTGTTTGAAACTAAACATAATAGAAGCTAATATCATACAAAGCAATGCCATATCAGATTTTCAAATATGAAGGTTAACTTCATAAGACTTCCTGATCAGAAGTCAACAGCTGAACGCCATTGGTACCAGTCAGCTCCAGTTGGCTAGCCATAATCTGTCCAGGCTCCTGGACAAGCTTCAAGAGATGAAGCTTCAGGCACCATTCAAGAAAAACATCTTTGCAAGCCCTCCATCCCTCTTTTTCTTTAGCCACACTCTTCTTTCACATAACTAAGATGAAGTGACAACCCAGATTTCCAGGGTAAATATTTTTAGAACAGTCAATATCTAGACATCAGCATGACTCAGCTTTCCTCTTTTGAAAATTTGGGTCAATTAATTTACTGGAGATCCCCTCTTCAATAATAAAGTGTGTCTAAATTATTATTTAGAGAGAACTATTCATTTACTGTAATGACAATGGGGACTTCAAAACAGATCCACGCATTTTGAATGGATTCAAAACTCTAACTTTCATGCTAGAATACAACTTTCAGCATAAAACTCCCAATCTTGTGGATCCATCAATGTTGATTTGTTTAAGGTCTTAAAAGCTTTTGTCCTCTTAATGCTAAGAGGATGATTTCTGTGCTTTCTTTCAGCTATCACGATATGTTGCTAAAAGCCACTAGGACATTCCTAAAAAACCTCAGGTGAAATATAAAATAAAATTGCCAGCAGTTTCCACAAGAACTGTTGACAGGCAACCCATTAGCAGCTGACTACTCCTCTTTTCTTGCAGCAGTAAATCCAAGCATCCTGCTGCTTGCAGAGCTTTGTCTGAATACAAAATGCCAGTGCAGGATGATCTCTTCAGGACTTCGACAAGTACCTGGAGAGTTTTATAATTAATATTATTACGTACTTTCTGCTACGAATGCCCTTGAAACTGTGAAATGTTCCCTGCTTTATTTGGGAAGGAAAAAAACACTGAGGACAAGGAAGATTTGATAACCTTGGCTGTCTTAAAATGTTGAGCTGCGAAGTAGTAAAATTCTTTTGAAGGTAATCAAGTTAGTCATTTGCAGTATTTTAACTACAGAAATTTCAGATATTTGTGACCAATGTTGGAAAATGCAAATAGCCTCAACATACTCCTCCAAGTCTATGAGATTGGGGCCATTCTCAGTAATGAATTTAAATATTCTGTGTATCTTGTAATCAAAAGTTTCCTACCACTCTATCAAGTTGTGAATGGAGAGGTTATATTTTTATCACTGTGACCTAAGACACGTCAAACCCAGGTTGAAGAGGTCACTCATTTACCTGGCTCAAGTCTGTATTTTTCATGCACCTAGAAAAAAAGCACTCCATGACTATTTGACGTAAAGTGCTGGAGACACTACCAAATGTACTTCTAAGGTCAAATATTTATATAACTTTTCAGTACAAAGCAAAAAAATCCCCCATGAACAAATTTTAAATGTCACCAATTGTACCAAGTTGTTGCTAGGCCATTCTACCCTTTTCAGAGTCAGTCCTTAAAAATTCTTAATTTTGTGTTAAAGACAAGGCTAAAGGTTAAGTTTAGTCTCCTGTATTAAATTAACTGAACTAAATAAAATAAATCTAATTATTCGAAGCTTACACAAAAACTCAGAGCTTTCATGAATATTTGTGATACTACACTATTTCTCACCAACGCTAAAAATACTGAGAACAGAGGTAGAATCAGATGGTTTCACAGGAAAACAGGAATTACTGTATTGTACCAAACAATGGTTCATATCCTTACTTTGAGAATGGCCAATAACAGCTGCTTTAATAAAAAGTACAATAAACTTGAGTAGGTCGTTACTGCTTTTCTTCAATCAGAAATACCACATAGCCAAGTAATTATTTTTTTTCCTCAGCAAATTCTCTATAATAAATACATTCAGAAACTATAATAACTATTATAAATGGTTGTGCATTTGAGCAAGAAAATTATTCTTCAGTAATATGTCACATTAGGCTTAGAGATGCTCTAATCATCATTAAGCTGCAGAAAAAAAATGGACATGAAGGACCCAGGCATAGTGCCCATATTTTTCACTGGATGTCACAAATATCTCAGTTATTCTTTTTTTTCTTTTTTCTTTTTTTTCTCTGAAGCTTGTTTCTTTACATATTTTTTAATGTATTTGGGGGCCAGAAGACAAAGACAAGAAAGATGGAACAATGCCACTTTTTCACTATTATCTTCAGGCCAAACTGCACATCATCATAAATTTGGTAACCATGATGTTGGGCAGAACCACTGAAAATTAAATGTTTTGAGTTAAGCTTTTAAATCAGCAGCATGATCTCCCAAAGTGTTGAGCTAGGGAACCCATCAATTTCAGAAGGAAAGTGATGAGTATCAATTGTTTCTGGAACTGAGGCCTGAAAAAAACTGAAAACAGGCAGATAAAAACCATCCACACTCAAAATTATCAACACAACAAAATTATCCTTTGCATCTTGAGACATTACAACCCACATATAGTCCCATTTCAGAAGACCCAGTTCACTAGATTCTTCCAGCTATTTTTACATGATTGCATTCTGGTTTTAGCTAAGTATCCCTATGACATTAACATTTTTCACTAAAACAGACAACAGGACATTTACAGACTCCTGCAACCCACCTGTTGAGACTTTTTGCTGTGTCTTTGTGTGTGCAGATGTGTGTGTGTGCACAGCTTGGTGCAGAAAGGCTATCCAGAAACTCAGCTGTGCAGGAGCTCCAACTTCCTCACACTCAAACATTTACTGAGTCTACAACACCTCCAGAAAAAAAAAGGAATTCAACCTCACTGGAGGCGTGTACTCTGAATGCAGTATGAAGACATTGAACCTAACTGGTACACAGCACAGGAAAATGTGTTCATAAATTTAATCTCTTCACTATATTGTAAGTATTTAATTTTCATTTTTATATGCTAAGCAAGACAGTCATCATTTAGAGTGGTATCAGTGGGAACTATACACCAAGAGAAAAAAATATATTTATAGACACAAAAATCTTATAAGCTGCCCTTCAAAGACATCCTAGTAGAAAAAGCCAAAATCTCTCAGAACTTGCATGAAGAGTCTTAACCATCTTCAGAGAATTATTCAGATACAAACTACTGTAGTTACAAACAAATGGCTGCAGGTAAAACCATTTGTAGGAGACCAAGTTGCTTTAAGTTCAGCTGCTGCTGTACTAAACAAGCCTTGTACAACAGTAATGTGAACACATAAATAAATGCATTTTTATGCATTAAACTGACATTTTTCATTGATCTAGAAATTCAGGAAAATCTTTTTGGTCAGTTTTACCATAACATAAAGCAAATTTTGGTTTTAGTATGGTCCTTTAAGTAGATGTGCACATATTGTCCTGTTAAAGCATTTATCTCTCAAAACCATCTCCGGAGAACTTCTTAATGACAAACACTTTTCTTTTGAGAACTGAAGCTAGGTACTAGCTTTCTAATTTCCTACACAACATTGGCATCTGGGATCTCTGCACCAAGACTCAAGTGTGCATGCACACATAGTTCCACATGATTCACTAGCCTTTGCAATTCCAATTACATTAGCTTTGGTGGATTTGTATTTGATGCATAACTCAATATAGTGTGTATAAAATAGTAAGCACAATTATTCAATTGAAGTTGCATAAATATTTCCAGTGAAATAACTAATTATCAGCTACTTCCACTTAAATTGCTCTCACACAAACTCTTGGTATAGTTCTCATGTTGACAACTGGGGCAAAAAGAATTTGGTTATTTTGTATAAAAAAGAGTACATATATTGAGGCTCCCCTTGTCTCTGCACATTTGTAAGAAAACCTCTCTCACTGGTAGGTATTTTTCCACTATTTCACAGATACAAATAATTGCACATGATTTTCAGTATGCAGAAGAAACTCATTGTAAGTTCACTGAGGGGTGCATCCTCCACACACTCATGTGAAGACCATTCTCTGTGCAGAATATCGTATATTGGCTGTCATCCAACTACATAAACTGTAGTTCTACTGTTGAGCTTGCATATTTAATACATAGTTTGTTTCCCTAGACATGATTTAGTGTTATTTTGAACAGCTGCAGAAATGTTAGGGAGGCAGATCTTAGAACACAGATTTTGTCCAAAGTAATGTTCCCTTGCTATTATTTTAGAGTTTGTGCTAGCAAACACTTCCAGGAATGGTCCTCAATGCTAAGAAAAACTTCAATGTTTGTGTGCTGAACCATACAAGCATCTCTTATAAATCGGAGACAGTAAGATTTAATGATTGAATGGCTTTTTATTATTAACATAAATGTGGTAGGCTTCCTACACTATTGAATCAAATCTACTTACATTAGGGATATCTGGATTATACCATTGGAGATCATTTGATATTTCAGTGACTACAAACCTAAAAAGGAAGAAATATACACTTGCCATAGACTTTCACCACCATAAAGAAAGAAAAAAAGAAGGAAGATTCTTCAATTTACAAAATTTCTGTCAAATTTGGAAAGAGAGAGAGAAAAAACTGGTCCTGTAAATAACTAGTAATCCACAGATACAGCTGTGTGAAAACATGGGTTATACAAATTGCTTTTTAACGACATCTCCTTAATAGTGAAAAAAGACTGCTTCTATACAGTAGGACAGCACACACTACTTGATGCATGTTCACAGATCACAATTGCTCTTCTCATTACTGATTTTCACCTTTCCTTTTCTTTTCGCTTCTATCCTGTCCTGGTTAAGGTCCTAAAATGTAAAGATTTTTTTTTTTCCACGGAATTCACCATCTTAACTAATTTTATTCTTATTTTTCTGCTTTATTTTATATAATAAATACATACACAATAGTTGTTTCTGCTCCAAGCTACAATTAATTACTTCATCAGATAAAGCTTTTTATTTTCTGCATGATAGTGCACTTTTTCATCACGATTAGCTTTAGGAATATCTAAATCTGGCCCCATACAATAACTCAATAAATCCACATTGAGGAAATACACATGGATACATGTGTTCACCTCAAACAATTGAATTCTAGTAGATTGCACTGTTTCTTCTTGTTATGCATGCACATGCATATGCAGCTAATGCCTGTTCCCCATTACTTCCCTGTGGGCAGTGCTGTTCTACTCTGAGAAGTGATTTTGCACTTTATTGGGACTATGTAACTTGCATAATATAATGAGTAATATAAACTCATGTCATCAAAAAGACACCATGAGCTTGACAGGAGATGTTTTCTTGTGTTGGTAGTTTTCATGGGGAAAAGGAAAGAAGAGGAAATATTTTCTAAGTAGCAGAATGCTATTTTGCTACTTTCTAGAGAAGAAGTTATGGTTTATAATTAATAATTAACTTATAATAATATTGTAAAACATTTTAAAATACAAGGGTTGAAACTGAAGCTATTTATTTTGATTGACCTTATTCAACTGTTGTTTGTATCCTAACTATCAATTTGTAAAGGAACGTATGCTCTGCTTTTTGATTTGTGTTTAACATTTCAGTAATTCTATTTAAAATTTGGAGAAAATCTAATAGTTTCTAGCTATTCTGGTGGTAAAAATTGAGATCTATTTTGTGATCACTAGACATGACACGTAGGAAAAATTATTGTTTCTTCTTGATATCCATCAGCTTCCTACTGACCTCATTAAAAAAACCTTGTTCCATTCTGATGAAGCAATATTCTTGTACTGTGAAGGACTTCTATCCCCCTACCAGTGCCTAAACTTCTTCATGAAAAACACAAGAACCTGAGCTAAAAGAGGACAGACTTTTCAGTGCACACTTTGCCAGAGGCAAGGTGAGGTGAGGAGAAGCAAGGCAAGGAAAGGGGAGGGAGCAAATTGAAAAGTTTCATAATGATTTTTGAGTGAGAAATTACATGTTTGAAAGACTGTAAAAAGAATATTCCTTTGTCACATCTTTTGCTTAAACATTTTTATTCAGAGTATTCCTCTCACAGTATGAAAGATAGCATAAAACAAAGGTAATTCAGAAAAGGACAAAACTTTGTCAAGTAATCCTGTCCAGCTAACTGGAAGCAGTTTATTTAGGGGGAAAATCACAAATAATAATAAAAATGGTCAAAACCTACTCATTTGCAGGAATCCAAGATAGGCCTTGCTTATATCATCTGTACATGCTCTTGCTGCACAGGTCAACTTTGCAGAGGATGACCTCATCCACAGACACTTATCTGTGCATTACTCTGCCCATTGAGTCTCTTGGGAGGTGGAAGATCCTGCCAATACAACGTCTGAACAGTACTCACATGTCCACTCTTCTCTCCTTCAAAGAGCTGTCATTCACCATGGCAGCAAAAAGTCCCCTATGGCAAGACTCTAATGATGGGTGAGAGAATCAGTGGCAGCACAAGAATAGACACGTCTTCATGGAGAAAGAAAATAATTTCTTTTTTTGCTGTATGCTCATTCTTTTTCTTCTCCAAAGGAATAACAATTATTGAAAAAGTAGTCAAAGAAACAACCAAAGTGTTCCCTGTACTATTTAGCAGTTGAAGAGGCTATCACACTGTCAAAACTCAGAAACTTCACATTCCAGCTCCTAAAGGTTGAATTTACTTGTTTGAACGTTGCCCAACAGTACTTGAAACCCAACACTGTCTTTAACCACTATCAGTTATACAAAGTAATTTTCAGACTTCTAACAAAATATATGCTGAGGAATAGAGTAGGATTTTACTCCTCCTCAACTTGCTACTAATAAATTCATTGCCTGAATAAATCATGTTCTTGTCAGGCAATGACAAACACAGTAGCTGTCAGCAAGTGAGGCTCCTGGAGTGCTAGAAACCACTTACCACCTGAGTGTGCTCAGGCACCCACAGCTATCTTTGGTATCTGGTGTATGAGATAACATAGAGAGAGCAGCCTGGAAATGTTAACGTTTCAAGTCAAGATCTGTTTCAACAAAACATGGTTTTGATTCCTGGGCTGTACTGTGCCATAAGCAGAGGGCACCAGGCTGCCCTGGGTTTGCTGCACTGGAAAAAATCACTAACTGACCATGCTGCATCTCCACGTCCAGACACTTGGCAATCCAAGATGTCCACAAATTCTATCCTATTTTGAAAAAGACAAGAAATCAATAGGTATCTGTTTTTAAATACTAAGCGACTGGGTGAAAAAAAATGGTAAAAATAACATGTAGCATGCAGCATAACATCACTACCTACATACTCTCAATTTCTGCCTCTAATTGTACACTGCCACAAGATGGTACAAACAAGTATAAAGACAAAATACTTTTTTTCCCTAAAAAATACTCTCAGAACAGTATATGCAAAACATTACTCAAGACAGGAGAATTATAAATACCATAAAGTAATATTTTCATTTACTATTGTCATTGGAACTTAAAAGTTTTATCAAACATGCTACAATCTAATCAAGATTAAAACACTGAAGTTCGTTATATCTCAGGGTGGCTTCTGTAAGTTAATTTTCTGTTCTCGTAATTACTTGATAATGTAACTAGAAGTTTGGTGCTATGACATTTCTTCAAAAGAAATCAAATTACATTTAACATTGGTTTATGGTAATCACAATATACTTTACTTTCCAAAGAAACCAAAATAATCACTGGCAAGGTTGGAACTACTTAGTCCAATAAAGTATGTGAAGCCTGAAATAAAATGTCAGATGAATTTTTCTCCACAGTATATCTCCAATATAACAGTTTCTCAAAGGGATGATTAATGTTTAATCCTCTCTAGCAAAAGTGCTCCCCAATTTACTCTTTAATATGCAAATTGACTTGTGATCCTGCTGATACTTCCACAAAAAAGTACACAGAACATTTCTGGCATGTCTTCAGAAATGGCATCACTCAGTTAGGAAACTTTAGCTGCACAATGCCTGTGTGGGACACAGCAGTTCGGCTTAGTTGTAAAATGTTCCTGCAAAACCATTTAGTCCTACTGCTATTTAAATAAACCTGAATTCCTATAATTAAGAATATTAAGGGCTGAAGAGTATGCTCCAAGAGGTTATTTTTGTTAATTTACAATCTCGGGAAGTCATCTTGCAAACTCATCCTACTAGGAATAGTGTTTACTGCTGTGATGGAAATCAATTTCAATTTTCTTGTACTGCTTTAGAGATTAATCCTTGTATCAGGTTGTGTCTGTAAAAAACAGAGGAAGCACCAGGGAAAGCAATCTATTTATATAGCAACATGGAAGTTTGAGCTGCTTCGTAGAAAATAAAGCGACTTTCAATAAATCGTAATTTGGGTAAGTATTCATGACATATATAATCTGCATTACTTAAATTTTTATGTCAAATTATTTTGGAGCAGTCAACAACCTCTATATCCTTCCATCAGACATTTCAGCCTCTTTTTCCTCTCACTATGTTAACAAATTGTGTTTGGAAACAATGAGGAGGAGGGCAAGACTAACAGAGTTTTTAAGATCAAAGCTCTAAAAGATGATACAGCAACATGATAAAGATGTTACATCACCAATTGTATCATCAATTGATGAAGCTACATTGCTAATGGTCGGGAAATTATTTGTGAGAGATGAAAAATCCTGGCTATCAGTTTTTCATCTTTTTTCCTTCATGGCATCTGATACGACAGAAGGTAACAGAGGACAGCACAGGGACTTTGAGTGTAGTTTTGGAAGAACACAAGGCTCTGGGAACATGCATTTCTATTGTATGAAAGATGGCAGGAGTTCCTGTTCCACTTAGTCTCAGTATGCAATATCAAATTCACATGATAATAGGCCAAACATAATCTTTGTCTGCCACCATCTGAACCATTCCAGAGAGGGAAGTAGACCTAACAAAGTTCAGAGATGACTCTGAGACTCAGTTCTAAGTCAAAGCAGAAGCTGTGAGATGGTCTGCAATTTTTAATACCTTATTCTATATCTAAACACATTTTCTTCATAAGGGCTTATACAGATGTTAGCAAAGAAGATCTACAGGGGTTTTTCAGAAAATACTAGGATTATTCATTTCCTGGAGGCTCCAAAATCTAGAGTATCGCTCAGACTGTTAAAATAGTGATTCCTTTTTTCTGATATGCTAGTACTCTTGGAAAACTAGCTTGTAAAATGTAATATGAAGATGTGAACCCTGCCCAGTATTTCCTTTCATCAAAGGTACTATTGGGATGCCATTATGCAACATGGTATAACTGCCATTCATAGAATCCTAGTATAATTTCAGCTCGAAGAAACTTTCAAGATCATTGAGTTCAGCCTTTGTCTTAGTTCTATCAACCACTAAACCATTTCGCTAAGTGCAACATCCAAACATTTCTTAAACACTTCCAGGAACAGTGACTCCACCACCTCCCTGGGCAGCTACTTCAATGCCTGACAACCCTTTCAGCCAAGAAATTCCTCTTGTTCTATTGCCTGTTACTAGGGAGAACAGACTGATACCTGTCTCACTACAACTTCCTTTCAGGTAGTTATAGACAGCGATAAGGTCTCCCCTGAGTCTTCTTTTCTCCAGGCTAAACAGCCTCATATCCCTCAGCTGTTCCTCATACGAGATATGCTCCAAATCCTTTACTAGCCTGGTAGCCTGTCTCTGTATCCTCTATCCTCTCCAGCACCCCAATGTCCTTCTTGTAGAGAGGGGCCCAAAACTGGACATGGTATTTGAGGTGTGGCCTCATCAAAGCCAAGTACAGGGGATTGATCACCTCCCTCTTCCTACTGACAACACTGTTCCTGATACAGGCCAGGATGCCATTGGCCTTCTTGGCCACCTGGGCACACTGCTGGCTCATGTTCAGCCACTGCCAACCAACACTCCCAAGTCCCTCTCTGCCTTGGCAGCTTTCCAGACACTCCTCCCCAAGCCTGTAGCACTGCTGGGGGTTGTTGTGGCCCAAGGGCAGGACCCAGCACATGGCCTTATTGAAACTCACGGCATTGGCCTTGGCCCAGCCATCCAGTCTGTCTAGATTTCTCTATAAAGCTTCCCTATCCTCAAAAAGACCAACACTTCCACTCAGCTTGGTGTCATCTGTAAACTTAATAAGGATGCATGCTATCCCCTCATCCAGATCATAATGAAGATGTTTACCAGGAGTGGTCCCAGCACTGCGCCCTGGGGGACACCACTTGTGACCAGGAGTGTACTGGATTTAACTCCATTGACAACAACACTTTGGATTCACAAAGATTTTTTTAAAAATAATGTCCATTTATTGAGGATGTATTAGACATTAAACAGATAAGAACAGATACTACACTTGATCTTAGCCAAAAGGCAGAGAAGTGACTGTCTAAATACACTGCCAAATGCGTGGCTCTTTAGAGATGTATAACAATTGGAAAGAAGCCACACATAAGCCTCCTAAGATCACTCATTGCTTTTCTAAAATGACATGAAATAAATCCTTTATTCAAACGAATATCTATCAGGGTTTTGATGCTGTATCAGAGTGTTGCTGAAGACACAAAAAAAAAAAAAAAAAAATCCGTGGGGAGGTAGTGGGAGGTAAAGAGTATCTCACTGCAAATAAGGATGGCCCTGCAGAGAAAATGCAATTTGTGCAGAGAGGCAACAGTATCACAGATGAAGTCCTGTATTCTTGCCTCACTCACAAGAAAAGTGACTTTCTTTCGTATAAATGGTAAGATGGGATATTAAAATATTCTTCCGAACAGCTGAGCTGCACAGATGATCTCAGGACAGAGTTGTCAGCTCTGACATACTACTAGCTGCATCATCATTTTGGCTTATCTCAAAGGCATCTCCCACTGAGATAAATGATGCTAACTGATGCCAGCAATACCATGAAGTATTACCAACAGAAACTAGAACCTGCAGGCCAAAGACAGTACCTGTCACACACTGCTGGTCATTCACTATCACCTTCTGTAACAATCTTTCCCACTTCCATGTTGTGTATCCTTGATACTTTACCTCTTTACTGCAGTAACTGACATCACAGTTACAGATGTAATCATGTTACAAAGAATTTCTGTCATCACTTTTCCTCAGAATTCCAATGGATATTCTGGCAGCACAAAAATACTCATACAAAAAAGCCACAGTTTCTTCCACTTCCCATCTCCTTTTTTTAGGAGTCAGTTACAAATAAATAGCAGAGTAGTAACAAGATCATTGCAATATAGTTAGAAATGCAAGACTGGCTCAACTGCAAGGTAAAAGATATTTTCAGAAACTTCAAATTCAGAAGTTTCTTTCAGTTTCTTGAAGGTTCTTACTAAATTTGAAAATGCATTGACTTTTGTGTGCTACGTTTTTATAAGTACAACATATGTGGTGACAGTTTGGCCAAAGCCCAAAGTATTTTCAGGCTTCTATAGACTAGTTATTAAATGTGGCATACAGCAGCCTTATTAACGTTTACAAGAGTGACATGAAATAACCTATAATTATCATGAGCTTATGGTCAAAGTAGGCATGAGAAGGATTATTCATTAGTACCCCAATAAATGCAAACTGAGTGCTTTACTCATCAATGGGCAGTTGATTATACCTAATTAGACAATTCATTAAACTAGCTTGCCATTGATGAATGATTACATTGAGAAGCAGAAGTTTAGCTTCTGTGATGCCACTTGCCACTGCATGCCTACACTTTTCTTCTTTTCCCATTCCTGTCCCAAACAATTGTCTGTGACATGGCACCTAAACTAGGCACTTCTCTTTTCCAGAGCCTAAGGCTTCATTATTCTGAGAGAATACAGAGCTACTGAAAAATATGAAGTACATGAGATGCAGGCATGTAAAGTGCACATTTTTCACTGGGTAAGCTATTTTTCTTCACACTAAATACCAAGATTGACTTCCATTTTTCCATTACTGACTTAGCAAAATATGTGATTCAAGACAAAAAGAACATAATCCTCTTTTTACACTTGTCCAACCACACTTTCCACTGAGAAATAATTCACCAGGATTACATGCTATACCACTATATTCTCCATATTGAAGGAATTTTCCCCTCTTTGTGGGCTATAAAACTTATTTCCCTCTTGCTTGTATAAAGCAGAAAAAAATTAAATTATTTATTGCAGGTCATGATGGAGAAAAAGAATAATTTGGGCTTTTTTAAACCCATAAAATACTATAGTTCTTAGTTATCAACCAGTCTGTAACTCACATATATACAGTAGTATCATCCCTCTTCATAATTTATGTTTACCACCGTAATGCAGTCACAATTATAACCCTGTTCTTGCAGATTAAAAAAACATAGAAGCGTTTACCTAACCATATGATGCATAAAATAATTCTATCAAATCATTACATATAATTAATACACTTTCAAGCACAATGATTCATAAAGTGCACCAATGAGAATATTAATGTGAATGACTTTCAGTGTTACTTTAAAAATTTAAGTATTTGAAGTATTCATATATCATGAGAGAAAATTATCTCCATGTAAGCTTGATATCACAAAACATTCGGTTGTGCTGTATTTGACCTGTTTTTGCTGAAACTGGGGTGAATCTACTCCACTCTCTGTACAAGTGAAGTGAAAAGAAGGAAAGACAAAGGGAGGAGAAGGGAAACAGTTGTGTGCAAAAAGCTTTATTTCTGAGTATCAGAAATATAAAGAATTGCCAGGAAATCTTCCTCTGCAGGGTATTGTAGGGTACTTTTTCCCATGCATGCCAGAAAGATACAAACCTATAAAAAAGTGGCAAGACTTTGGTGCTGCTGACTGCAAAGTTGATTTAATAATTAGCAAATTCTTTCTCTCACAGACTGTTCATCAGTATTTCTTAGCAAAAAATATTTTTCTTGGTAAGTCTTTTTGTCTAAAGGTTTTTGACAATGTTATACATTTCACTGAACCAAGCTAGGAGTATGCCCAAGTGACCAAGAAGGCCAGTGTCATCCTGGCTTGTATCAGAAAGTGTGACCAGCAGGGCCAAGGAAGTGATTGTTCCCCTGTACTCAGTACTGGTAAGGCCACACCTCGAATACTGTGTTCAGTTCTGGGCTCATCACTACAAGAGGAACACTGAGGTGCTGGAGTAGGTCCAGTGATAGGCAACGAGGCTGGTGAAGGGTTTAGAGAACAAATCTTATGAGGGCTGGCTGAGGGAGCTGGGAATGTTCATCCTAGAGAAGAGAATGCTGAGAGGAGACATGATCAGTCTCTACAACTACCTGAAAGGGAGTTGTAGTGAGGTGGGGTTTGCTCTCTTCTCTCTAATAATGAATGACAGGACACAAGGAAAGGTGTTCAAGTTGCTTCAGGGGAGGTTTAGGTTGAATATTGGGAAGGACTTTTTCACTGAGAGAGTTATTAAGCATTGGCATGGGCTGCCCAGGGACATGGTGTAGTCACCATCTCTGGAGATATTCAAAAGGCACATGCACAAGGTGATGAGGAACATGGTTTAGTTTACTGATGGGCCTGGCAGTGTGAGGTTAGTGGTTGGACTTGATCTTAAAGATCTTTTCCGACTGTAATGACTCTGTGATTCTATGATTCTATGAAATTATTTTATAGGCTTACAAGTTAGTGGTGAAATCAGTTTTTCATATTTGAAAAAAAGCTGTCTCATTTGCAGGTTTTAGAAACTATTCTAATGAAACTGTCACTTTAAATAGTGATAATATGTATGAGACATGAATTCAATTTAAACTTAACTTCTGCCTGCCTGAGCTCTCAGAAAGGTTTCAAGGAGTTTTGATGCATATTTATAACACTATTGTTCCTTCTATGGCTGAGACTCTTCAGCAATCTCCTTCTACAACCTCAACAACAGTCATTTCAGCCACAGGAAAACAGCTCGGGTTTCTAAGATCTGTAATTCCTAATCAGGAATGCACTTCACCGTCTGTAATTCCTAATCAGGAATTACAGGAATCTTTACCTAACAAGAAAAGAGAAACAAAGGCATATTTTAAAAGGATTAACATGGCTAAGTTTCAAGTCAGTCAAAATGAAATCAGAAAATTCTGAGCTGACTATTTTACTTTTCTCTCCCACAAGTATTATTGTCAAGATTGAAAACAAAAATAATCACTTTTTTTTCTTTTCAGAGACACATTCTTTTGTCTATTCTTAGTGTATTTTTAATAATAAATATATCACAGTAAAATATTAGTAGAGGCTGAAAATAAAAGGTAAAAGATAAATTATTACACCACAATGTAATCATAATGATTTCCAATCTAAATGATTTATTTGAATATAAGTTGGGTATTTAATTCTATTTCTGCACTTTTTTTTTTTTAATAAGCGGTGACTGAAGAGTAAAAGAATTGCTCCTCTAGTGAGGAATTGCATATTTTTAAACTAGGATGAGGAAGTTATATAAGGTCTAATAATAACCTTAATTATTTAATACATATGTTGCTGTGTTTCTCAGGTAGACAGGAAACTCAAATAGTAACAGATCTGAAATGACTTTGGTGTGTCACCTACATGCTTGTGAAAAAGGTGTAATAAGAACTCCACAACCATAGCTAATTTTTATCTAGTTTGCATTAAATGGTAAACAGAGTTATGGTCAGAAGACGGTGAAGTGCATTAATTATTTATAAGGCACAGATCCACACCTAAAGAAACAAGTAGTGACTCTTCTATGGAATACTTTATATGCAATTAAACTTTTGCAATTAAAATTAAATCCTTTAAATGGAATTAGATTTTGGATCTATGGATGCCTGAATAAGTGACTATAGATTTTACTTATTGAAATTAAATATTTTAACCAAAAGCATTTTGTTTGCCATTCTACACAAAAAAAAAACCCCACAAAAATCCCAGAAACCCAATCAAACCCAATCCCCCCCAAAATTCTATAAGCAGCCCTCGGAATCTGTGGTTGAAAACTCATTCATGTACCTGAGAATATTCAATCCATTCCAAGTTATCTCTCACCAAGACTATGAGCTAAAGACAGTAGGAATTCAGAGCTAACAAATACAAACAATAGCATGAAAGCCAAGACAGAAAGAAAGAACTTGTGGTTTGAACTACAAATTTATTTCTGCCAATTTAGCCCACTGGTATATTGGTAAGATATACAGCCCATGTTTTCTGAACAGAACTAGGCAACTACCATATTCCAGATACATTTTTTCTACACGTTACCTTCTGAGTCACTGACCAGAGACCAGTCTATCATAAGGAAATAAACAGTGTTAGTTGGGACTGTGTGCCTGAACTCAGGTAACATATTTGCTTCACAACTGCCTGCTGAAACAGAAACTCTGCTGCTAGAGAGAGTCTGATCTGTCTAGATTTTTTACTGCTGCAGGTCAGCTTGTGGCTCCAGGAGTATAGATCTATACAGACAGATTCATGAAGCAGAGCAACCTTGGTAGTTATTATTCCATGAGACTGTGACTCAGCACTCTTTAGGCTAAAAGGATGGAGAAAATTATAATAAGGAACCTTGTTTCATCATCTGGAGTAGATGTGAAAACAATGAATCGAAGTATAGTTTGACAGAATGTTCTTTTTACGTTTCATGTCACCTCTTATTTCACAAAAGGAAGTAAATATTACACTGCCAGTCATGATCTTAGATTTCTCCAGACTACCTATCTAGTTCATTGCTCTGTATTTCCAATTTCTCAAAATTCTCCTAATCAATACAATTGATGACTAAACTAAGTTGTCCTTGAGATCCCAGGGGAACTATCGTGCAGGTTAAAAAATACTTCAGGCATATATAGGCCAAAATGTATTTAAAGTCCTTATTTTTTTGTCTTAATCTGAAAACTATGTAGTACTTTCTGGAACCCAAGTCATCCTTTTAAGATTTACAAGTCATTTAGGTTGCACATAAGTATAACATAGCAAACATTTAATTAAAAACATGTGCTAGAAAACGGATGGTTTTTTAAAAGGTAAAATACTGAGAACAGATGAGCTGTTGACTAGTTTGATGATAAGCATCATATTAAATGAATGCCTTATTAGAAGTAGAAAGCATTAAAAAATTACAACACAGTCTATTTTGTGAATTTTTTTGGCCATCTGTTTTCAAGATCTTGCACTTACACAGGTTGCTGTAAAATAGATAAGGTGCTGAAATACAGTACTACTGTCCTGCTAAATCTGACACATACATTTCACATTTTCAAGACATGGCAGATCAATGATTTAGTAACATTTATAGGACCGAACTGTACATTTATTTGTTGTGTTCACTTATATGTCAGGTGCTTATCTGTGCAATATCTTACTCTGTAACAGTTGCAACCTTTAACTTGGAAATCAAATTAAAACCTATAGCAAACAGTTTCAAGAGATAATATTGTGTGGTTTAATCTCCCTTTAGGACATATAGGGTGATTTTAACTCAATGTCTTAAATAGTTAAGGATAATAACTAATTTGCACAATGTTATAAAGAAAAGAAGACCTGAATATAGAAGACTGACTCTAGCATTTCTGATGTAGGCTTTTCTACCTACTACCTACCTGTTTTGGGATCTGGCACCTACTGGTCCCAGATATGCACATAGGCAAGTATAAAAGGCTGAAAGATCATATTACAAAGGTCTGCATCTTTTTTAATGGTCTATTCTTTAGCAAGAATTAACAGCATAGAAAGAC
The DNA here is from genome assembly GCF_028858725.1 of Colius striatus. Lineage (NCBI taxonomy): Eukaryota > Metazoa > Chordata > Aves > Coliiformes > Coliidae > Colius > Colius striatus. The sequence goes on from NC_084790.1 coordinate 20,030,266, forward strand.
AATCACAATGGTAGCCACTATGGACACTCTTCCTGGTTTTAATCCACAGTCCATAATACACAGTAACAAGAAACTAGGCAAAATTAACTTTATGAATACATGAGATGCAGCTAATGAAATATGAACCATCGTGAACCATCCTGAAGAAATTTCATCAAGATGCTCTGGAGACAGCTGTTTGGGACATGTATATTTAACTGAATACTGGTGGGGGGAAAGGTGGGGAGTGGCAGTGTCTTGGAAGGAAAAAACAACACTAGAAAACTGAAAGAAGTCATAGAAATATAGATTCATAGAATGGTAGGGGTTGGAAGGGATCTTTAGAGATCACCTAGTCCAACTCTTCTGCTGAAGCAAATCCACCTAGATCAAGTCACACAGGAATGCATCAGGCTGATTTTGAAAACCTCCAGAGAAGGAGATTCCACATCCTCCCTGGGCAGTCGGTGCTTATAGATAAGAATTAGAGATAGAGGCAACCTTGTGGTTGGTGTTTACCATAGGTCACCTGATCAAGGGCAGCCTGTTGATGAAGCCTTTTTGGTTAGAAGAGTCATTGTGCTCACAGGATCTTATCCTGCTGGGTCACTTTGTTCAACCACCTCAATATCTGATGGAAAAGTAGCATGGCAGGCTATAGGCAATTCAGGAGACTCCTGAAGTGCATGGAGGATAACTTCTTAGGCCAAGTAATAAGACAGCTCTGCCAGAGGGAATGCATTGCTGGACCTGTTGGTCACAAACATAACTGAGCTAATTGGAGATGTCAAGATTGGAGGCAGTCTGAGTTGCAGTGATCAGGCACTGATGGAGTTCACAGTCTTGAGGGATATGGATGAGGTGAAGTGTACCATCAGGACACTGAATTTTAGGAAAAGAAATTAGTGGACTGTGGCAAGAAACCAGTATGGATTAGTCATGACCTGCTCATCAAACTAAAGGGCAGGAAGGAAAAACACAGGCAATGGAAACAGGGCCAGGTATCCTGGAAAAAGCACAAGGATCCTGCTCAGTTGTGTAGGGATGGGGTTAGGAAGGCCAAGGTGTGCCTGGAGTTGAACTTGGCAAGAGGCACAAAGTATACTAGGCGGGAAGGTCAAAGGAAGTGTACAATGACCTGCTGAACATGACTGGCAAATATAACAAGGCTGAGGTACTCAGCAACTATTTTACTTCAGTCTTCCCTGTCAATCTATCTTCCCACACCTCTCCACTGGATGGACCACAAGATGGAGACTGGATGAGCAAAGATCCTCCACTCTCAGAGTAGACCAGGTTTGAAACCACTTGAGGAACATAAGTCTATGCGACCTGATGAGATGCTTCCCAGAATCCTGAAGGAATTGTCTGATGTAGTTGCCAAGCCACTCTACATGGTATTTGAAAAGCCATGTCAGTTAAGTGAAGTCTCTGGTGACTAGAAAAAAGGAAAGATTGCACTCATTTTCAGAAAGGGTAGAAAGGACAACTTTGGGAACTCCTGACATGTCAGCCTCACCTCTCTGCCTGGGAAGGTCATGGAACACATTCTCCTAGAAGCTGTGCTAAGGCACATGAACGACAGGGAGCTGATTCAAGTCAGTCATCATGGCTTCACCCAGGGCAAGTCTTTCATGACCAACGTGGTGGCCTTCTGTGATGGAGTGACTACAGCAGTAGACAAGGGAGGAGCTACAGGTGTTATGTATCTGGACTGCTGTAAGGGCTTTGACACAGTCCACCACAAAATACTTCTCTCTGATTGGAGAGATACTGATTTGATCGATAGAGTTTTCTGTGGATGGTCACATGCAGAGAGCAGCAGTCAATGCCACTATGTCCGGATGAAAGTCTGTCATGAGTGGTGTCCCTCAGGGGTCCCTACTGGGACTAGTACTGTTTAATATCGCCATCAATGACATAGGAAGTGGGATCAAGTGAACTCTCAGCAGATTTTCAGACTCCACCAAGATGAGTGGTGCAGCCCAAGACATGGGGCACCATCCAGAGAGACTCAGACAGTCTTGAGAAGTGGACTAATGTGAACCTCATGAGGTTAAATAAGGCCAAGAGCCATGTTCCTGCACTTGTGTTGAGACAAGTGTCAGCATCAATTCAGAATGGGGATGAATGGATTGTGAGCAGTCCCATGGAAAAGGGATATTGATGGTTCGAAAATTGGACCTGAGCTGGCAATGTGTGCTTGTAGCCCGGAAAGCCAATCATAACCTGGGCTGCATGAGAAGATACATAGCCAGCAGGTCAAAGGAGGTGGTTCTGCCTTCCTACTCCACTCTGGTGAGATCCCATCTGGAATTCTGCTCCAAGTTCTGGTGTCCCTAGAACAAGACAAACATAGAGTGGGTCCAGAGGGGGACCATGAAAACAATGATGAGAGGGCTGAAACATCTCTCCTCAGAAGACAGGCTGAAAGATTTGGCATTGTTCAGCCTGGAGAAAAGGACATAATTGTGCTCCTTCAAAACTTAAAAAGGGCTGATAAGAAAGATAAAGAGAGACTTTTTACTAATACCTACAGAGAGAGGAAAAGCAGCAAGCAAACCATTCTATGTTTCTATGATGCTTTCCTGTAGAGAGGAAGCTCATAGTACAGCTAATTACAATGACCGTGGTGAAACACTGTAATAGATTTCCCAAAGAGGCTGTAAATGTTCCATCCTTGGAAACATTCAAGGACAAGTTGGATGGGGCATTAATCAGCCTAATGCAGTTGAAGATCTCCATGCTCATTTCAGGGGGGTGAACTAGATGACCTTTAAAGTTCCCTTCCAACAATATTCTGCATTTACATATATTTTCCATTTGTACTTTAAATTGTGGTGCAAAAGTGACAAATATTTTTAAAATTCCCTAGCTAAACCACATTTATTTCTAAACATACTTACTAGGAAAGGAGTGTAAAAAGTAGTAAATACTAATTAGCCTAGAATGAAGACACCTGTCAGATTTATTGGCAGATGGCTCAGACAGCAAGGCACTGATGGATTAAATATTTTCAGTAATTACTTTTGGTCAAATCGAAATGTCCATGAGTTACAACCTTTCAATTCAGACTCTCAAATTGACTTACCAAGACATGAGCTTGCAGAATTACAGATACTCATCCTTAGCTTTCATTTAATTTTCAAAAGCCTAGAGTGTCAGTGACCAAAGCAGAAACTTAACTTTCCTTCCAGGATTTGAATCAAATTTCTCAGATAGCAATCTGCAGCTTTTGCCTGACGTCAGTTTACAGTTCCACAAATGGATCTGGCAACAACATCGTACCACAGATGGAGGGAAACGGAGAAAAAAACAAAATCAAGTGAGCCATAGCAGTAACTACTGAAAAAAGGAAATTATTGAAACAAGATTTTGAGATGAAAGCAAGCAGTCAATGAGGAGAGAATGAACAGATATCCTGCAAACTGTGAAGAGTTCACTCGAGGCACAAGACAATGGTAGCTTTCACTCTCGGAACAGGACAAGATCTGAATTTGAGAGCAGAAGTACAGGGAACATGCAAGAAGGCTGGCTAAATTTTCAGCCAGAGACAATTCTTCGAGGAGGTAACATTCACATGTGGGATTTGCAGAAGAACACATACAGACCAGTCTAAATGTTGGTAGAAAACATGGAATTAAAGAGTTGGAAAGGAGCAAATAAAGGCTCTGGAAGCACTGAGGACAGAGCAGGCAAAGAAGATGTGATAAAGGCACTATGGCTGGTATGAAGGTGAAAACAACAATCACATCTACTCTGAAAAGTTCATTAAGTTCTTGTTTCTAAGTTCCTGTGTGAGACATGGCATTGCAAATGCCTGTGAGTAAGATGACTTGGTTAAAACAACTCTGATAAGTATTAAACAGCAGTTGCTGGCCTAAATTTTACAGGATGATTTCAGTCAGTGACAGCATGAACGGAGAAAGTCTGTCTGGTAACGATGACCACTTCAAGGCTACTCAAAAGGAGCAAGTGCAATGCTGAAATATGTGAGAGGGTTGAACATAGAGATAGAAACATGCATCAAAAATCATTGGGAGTATTTATGACTACATCAATGGAGAAAAAGGAGGGATGTAGCAGAAAGGTTTGGACCAACTAATCCACAGGACTGACTGGTGAGGGAAGGGAAGAAAATGAAAATGGAAAGAACAGAAACAAAGCAGGGCATTTGATGTATGGACCAGGGACTCAGGAATGCTGGTGCAGCTAGCTAGCAGGAAGGAATATTAACTGACAATTTTTACACATACTAGGCAAAAAATCTGGTGAAAAGGTGAAAGATGGAGAAAACTACACTCCAGAAATCAGTTTTCTTAGAGGAGTGAAAGTGACACTCCAGCTCTAAATTTAGTTTTGATAGATTTTTATCTATCATCAGTAAGAACCACAGAGTTATTTAAGTAAATGTGGCATTATTTAAGTAAATGTGGCAAGGAAAACATCTTGAGTGTCCCCTCACACTCAGGACTCAACGGGAGGGTCTACCTGACAGTGTTTTCTGATGCTGTCTTCTGTGCAGTAAATAATCAAGTATACCTTGCCATGAAATCTTGTTAAACCATTGTCACATTTACCTTTCAATTTTGTTACCCCACTACCTAATATCAATAAAGTATATTGTTGCTTCTTACAAGTGAAGTCCGTGACTCCATCTGTGGCACCCTGCTTATGCTTTTCACTTTTACTATCAAACAGTGCAAATGCAAGCATTCCAATGCAAATAATTCAACTGTATGTACAAAAGGCAACAGTAACTTTCTAGGGGGGAAAAGAAAAATTAGTTGCTTCTAAAAAAAGGGAAGATGAATAGAACATTCTCATTTTAACAGAAGAAAAGAATTCATACTAAAAACATTTGTTCAAAATTATATGACAAAGTACTCCCTTTGAAATCTCAACCAGCTCTATAAAAATCTTCCTATCATGTATAAAATATTTTTCTTTGAGATTACAAAGTAAGTAATTACCTTTAAGTATTTCTTAAATGAACAGAACTAATACAACATTAAATAATTTTAAAGACAGCTTTCCCAGATATTCTGCTTTGCAAGCTGAGTCTGTTTGAAAAGTATTATATTTATTTCCACTTTTCCATACTGTATTTCTACAAAAGCCATAGAAATAAACATGCTGATAGTTAAAAATATGTCAATTTTATGCAATCTACTGTAAACTATAGTAACATTTTATTGGATTTGTGATATGCAAAAATGAAAAAGAAAATAGTTCAAATTAAATGCAAATATTTTTTCTTCATACATTTAAGATAAGATATTATTTACTGAACTGAGTATCCTGTTACAAGAAACATACTGTAGACACTCAGTGTAAAAAGGCAAGATACCAAAAATTCCCTTAAAAAATAATGTAAGGTATGGAACAAATCTTTAATCTCTAACAATTAACAAATATATGCATACTAAGTTACAGAAGTGAGAAATACCACAAGATTATTTCTCAGTGTGCTCCCCGACAGTCACACCATAACCATCTATCACAGAGGCCACTGTAAAGCACTTCCCAAAATAACTTCACATTTCCATTTACTCATACAACTTTCCAAGATGAAACTTCTTCTCTAAAGTCCTCTAAAACCACATACTTTTTAACTAAGAAATGCACTTCTCTTGAAAGCTCTGTGCTTGTTAGCACAGTTGAATGCCACATTATGTTTTAAAAATGTGTTAATTCACTGGATTGGCTTGTTGCGATCTCTTACAATGGGTTATGAAGAATTTGCCTCCTAAACAAAACACAAGTTGTTTGAAGTACTAAGTGAAATCACAGTACCATGTCCAGTAATCTAGTCCCTTCTGCAGGACTCATCTTGTGTGTACTAATGACTATTTTGGTTATACCAACTACCTCCACAGATAGATGATGATTACTTGTTGAGTTAAAAGGCACTGCAGCAGATTGTTGTCTTCTGGGTGTCAGAAATATGGCAGAACAAAAAGTTACCAGTGGAAAACAACCTTCCATGTTTGCCTACATTTTCACTCACATTTAAAAAAAAATCTTGTGCTTCCCTGCAGACCAGTCTTTTTTTATATAACGTCTAATCATGAGATTAAAAACATGGGGATTTTGAAGAGCTGTATATTTATAGATATTTAAAAGGACAGAAGGAGTCTCTATTTCATATAGGTTCCTGTAAGAAACTTCTGTGTATGGATTTGTTCTTGCAAGAAGTGCATTTAAAAAGTAGACATTCATCTACATTGAGGAGGCATAGTATTGCAGAAAAAGGTAGGAAAATCTATCATTACATTTAGAAACAGGTACTTGACAAATCCTTCTACCTGTAAAATTGAGAAGATCCAGCCTGCGTTTTCATAAGTCTTCATTAACACCTTCCTAGATTTTGGTTGTGTGGAAAGGAATCCCAGAATCTAACTCAACAGCCCTATAGGCAACCCTTCCTGATTTCTGCTTCTTAGCAGGAGAACTGATGCCATTTCCTGAAGAAGCTGTTTCAGTCAGACAAAATAAAGCAAGCTATGGCATTCAAGATCAGAAATTAAGAAGGGAGCTTAATTTTCAATTTTCTCCCAAAGACTCTGATAGTCCTCACTGTAAAATACAAAAGTAATCTTCAAGGTTGTGAAACTTCTCACATTTCTTTGGATTTTTTGAATCTTTCAGCCCCTTCTTTGACAAACAGAAAGGGTGATGGGAAATGAGCTGTCCTGGGAAATATGAATATGTAGAACAAGGATACAAATTTTGTTGTATCACTACCACTAATTAGCAATAGTTAATAACAGCGGAGGAGGTTCATGGTTGCAGCTGTAATTACCTCTGAATATTGGTACACGTTTTATATTTTTTATATACTCTGAGGCGGAATACAAGCCTGAGAAACCTGTGGGCATCCATAAAGCCTGGGGCACTAATAAAACTTCACCTTGAGAAACTGAGATGCCTACAAAGGTAAGATATGGCCAGAATTAGACAGCCATTGGATGAGAGGTCTGGGAATTGCAGATTTAGACTGAGGGGACTGAAATGCACACAAGTCTTCACACTTCTGCAGTTCCAAGGCAAATCTGTTATCTTTTTAAGAAAATACTACTACAAAAAATGATGGCAAAGATCAAAGGTAGTACTTCTTTCAACCTGGCTATATGGACAGTATGACAAAAATCCCAAACATTTCCTCCTTTTTGTTTTCTTCCAAAATAAAGAAAAAGTAAATGTAATAACCTTTGGGACTATGTTAATTCTCCTATGGGATTTTGCTTTGCGGAAAGCATTCTAGAAAATGTATTGACAAGGAACGATGAACTACATTTAAGGCCATTACTCTACTTAATTACTTTTTTCTCTGGCACTTCAGAGACTCCATAAAGCTAAGGGCAAAAAAATAAGTTTCATTAGAAATGTTATAGAAAGTAAAATTGCACAGAAGGATGCATCAGACCAAAAGCATATTAAAGTACATCCTTTGCAACCAGTTAAAGTTCAGCTATGGCAATGCCCCTGGCACACCCTGTGCAAAGGATTCCATGCACTAGCTGCAACTGCAGCAGAGAGGAAGGCAGCTCAATCCATCTTTATTTTATATTAAGAAACTAGGCTCCAGGGGATCGTCTGACCTAACATCTACTCAGTTGCTGAGGTGTACTTACCTCCACTATATTTCTTTTCATGAGGACTGTTTCTTCTTAAATGTTGTCAGAGATTTTTTTCTGCACTACTCTAACGAAAAGGCTACTAGAACCACGTGAATAGTGCTGCAAAATCCAGTTGCCATACATGGCACACCGTAGTCATGAAACTCACTGCACGTACAATCTGGAATCTACTACAACATGCACGTTTTATGGACATCAGAACAACTATGTTTTCCCTTGTTCTGGTCTTGGGTACAATGGGGTATCTCAGTTGCTACTGCCTACCTCATGAAATGGTATTTAAATCATAGCACATGGCCTTCTCCTTATGTTCCCTCCATGCTTGCTGTGCAATATTTCATCATCCATGAATGTTTCAGTAAGCCTGGAGCAGTTTTTGTTCACCAAGAGACAGAAAAACAAGAAATCAAGCACTAATTCTTATCTATTCTCTCCACTGTGCTTGCAAAGCTATCAATGGATGTACAATGCCACAAATTCAACATTTGAAGCTTTGTGCTGTTAGATCTCTTATTCAAGAGGAAGACAACTGCTTGACAAAGTTTTACCTATTTAATAAGTAAAATAAAAAACCTAATATAATTCCGGCTAGGCAAACACACATTTAATCACAGAACATAAGAAAAGAACAATATCCACTAAGGACAATTTGAAAGAATAGTCTGGGAGGAGATACAGACCTGGAAAATACTTCAAGTAATTGCAAATTCCAATATATGACGGTTTTCCAGAATGAAATGAAACAAAAAATCGAGGATCACAGCTCGGCTAACAATAAAAAATGAGGATAATTGTGCAACAGTTTTGAACACAACGCAGACTGGATTAGGATCCCACTTATGATAGACTGCCTTAAGATCTTTCCTCTACTAGATGCAATTAACTCATGGTCATGACCATAGTGTACATTCCATAACTCACACTCACCCATGCTGTCCTATTTGTAGTTACTCACAAAAACTAAATAGAAATTTCTGATGTTTCTTTGAGACTTCATATGCCTGCAAAGATATTTTATATGTTTCCTTGTGTTTCTTTTTTATTTTATTCAAAGGATGTCTACATGTGTCCCAGCCTCATGAAGAAACCATTACCAAAATAACCATGCTTCTTTATGAGTCAAACATACAGTAGTATGTCATGACATAAGAATTAACAATCAGCAATGGAGTAGAAACTCTTTGAAATGAGGAAGGGTGTCAAAAAAGAAGAGAAAAAACTCAAACCACAGGAATCATAATCATTAAAAGAGACCTAAGCAATAGTGGCATGAAAGACAGAAACTTTAATGCAATATTTTTCAATGTCGAGAAATTGATTTTCCTTCCACTGCTATTTCAATCTACTTCTCTGCCTCCCCTCACAAAATTCTGAATGTGAAAATAAAAGTATGAAATTTCTGATTATTCCAGACACTTCCTAATTCAGACTTGATGAAAAGTTTCCTTTTCTTTCTTAATCTCCATCACAGTGCTGAAATCATTACCTTGCTATTTCTCATGCAGCCATTTGTATCTGGTTTTTTAATCTCAGGTGAATATGGAACTTTATCTATGCACAGGATTAGCATTATTGGTTAAAAATGGAAATCAAAAGAAAAGCAAACAAACAGAAAAGCTTGATTTTTCCTGACTCCCTCCTACTGTTGCTATTTACACAGTATCTTAAGTTCCTAATAATTAAAAATCATGGTTCAACTGCCTCTCCCCCTGAGATTAATTTACAAGCAAATAAAGCTTCTTTGCTTTCTAGCAAATAAGCTTTAAGAAGACACAGAGAACACTTTTTAATTTTTTTTTTTTATTTTGTATACATGCTTTTAATTTGCCTTTTTCATTGGTTACTGGGTTTCAGTTTTAATCTAATAAGAATAATATGAGTCTGGGGAGGGCCCACTGACAGGTAACCAAGTCAGGTTACAAGAAGGGCATGAAGGAAGACACAGGAAACTACAAGCCTGTTACTGACACTGTGGTTCCTACAAAAAATACAGAAAGGATCATACTGGGTATTATTGAAAGACATGTGAAGTACAAAGCAATCACCAGTCCCGGTCAGCATGGGTTCACAGAGGCAAAATTTAACTGACTGATATCCTTCTATGCACCCAACTCATGGATAAAGGAAAGGCAGTGGATATGTTTTTTCAGTGTTTTAGTAAGGCTTTTGATACTGTCCCTCACAGTACCTTTCTGGGCAAGCTGTTCAACTGTGGGATAAGAAGGTTCATGGTGCATGGAGTGAAGAACTGGCTGAACGACAGAGCTCAAAGGCTTGTGAGGCAACATCACTCACCAGTGGTCATCTTCAGGGCTCAATTCCAGGGACAGTTCTTCTCAATATAGTTAGCAATGATCTGGATGAAGATATGAATGTGCCATTAGCAACTGTACTGCTGACAGTGCCAAACTGGGAGGTACTGTTGACTACCTCAAGGGAGGAGAGGCCTTGGAGAGGCTTCTAGATAGAATGGAGTATTAGACAATCATCAATGGCATGAAATTTAGCAAGAATAAATGCTGGATTCTGTAATCAGGTTAAAGTAATGCCAGGCACAAGTGTCAACTGGGAGAAGTGTGTCTGGAGAGCAGCCTTGCAGAAAGGGATCTGGGGGTGCTGACTGTAAGGTCAGTAGGAGTCAGCACTGTGTTCTGGCAGCCAACAGAGCAAACTGCATCCTGGGGTGGATCACACACAGCAGAAACAGTTGGTCAAAAGATGCTCTCTGCAGCTTCCTGAGGAGGGGGAGTGGAGAGAGAAATGCTGAGCTCATCTCCCTGGGAGTCAGTGACAAGTCACATGCCAATAGTTCAAAGCTATGCCAGAGAAGGTTCAGACTTGACATTAGGAAATAATTATTTACAGAGAGCATAGTTAAACATTGGAAAAGACTTCCTAGAGATGTGGCCAATGCCCTAAGTGTTTAAGAAGCATTTGGGCAATGCCATTAATGACATGCTTTACCTTTTGGTCAGCCCTGAAGGGGATCAGTATATTGAGCTGGATGATGACTGTATGTCCCTACCAGCTGAACTATTATTTCTCTTCTCTTCTCTTCTCTTCTCTTCTCTTCTCTTCTCTTCTCTTCTCTTCTCTTCTCTTCTCTTCTCTTCTCTTCTCTTCTCTTCTCTTCTCTTCTCTTCTCTTCTCTTCTCTTCTCTTCTCTTCTCTTCTCTTCTCTTCTCTTCTCTTCTCTTCTCTTCTCTTCTCCACTCCTCCCTTTTCTAATAGACAGTCATGTCCACTCACATGATCCAGATGCTGAGATCAAAGAAAAATATCGGATCTCTCTATAAATTGTGATAGTCAGGAGCAACAATGCTATGAAAAGAAGATAAAAAAAACCTATAGGAGAGTATTTATTTCTTATTTTGGACATTTAGAAATAATTGGCAATGTTTAAGAGTATTTCTATGCCCTCAAAACATAAAAATCATTTACTATAGGTGCAGCCCACAGAGAAAGCAGTTGCTGCCTATTCTTCACATACTTGCTGACTAAAACAGGTTCTTCTCTCATGCCTCAGATCCTCTTTACCATTCTGCACTTTGAAAGCAGACGAGCAGCATTATGATGCAGCACTGTAGTGTTTTACATAAAAATGCAATGACACACAGAATCCATTTCTAACCAGACTTCTAAGTGAAAAACAACTGGTATTTACAGCTTATTAAGAGTGGATTTGTATAATGGAAGAGAACACCTATGATTTTTGTATTTTCCAATACTTTCAAAACCAGTAATCTTCAGATAATTTTGTACTTGAACTTGTTTCTAACATATCTCAAGCAAACATGTCTCTTTCCAGTCATCACCTTCTTCCCACACACAAACCATGGATTTTAGGGTGCCTTCATTTTTCTAGACATGTGAATTGGGTTGTTATACCAGCCACACAGAATTCTCCATCTGGATTAAAAGTCGTACACCACACATACATGGGAAAAGTAGAATTACTCTTCTAAGTAAGATTAATGCAAAAGATATCAGTGAGCACAAACCAGACATATTTTGCAGTGCTGTTCTGACCAGGGTGCAATGATACAGCCAAAGGATGCAAATGCTGCAAAGGAAGGAGAAAATGCCCTGCTAATCATCTGCCTGAAGATGCAGTAATGGCTAAGAGGAAGCAGAGAGAAATGTGGACAGAAGATTTAATCCACAGCTATACTACTACAATGAATATTAATAAAAACAATAATCAGGCCCATTGACTATCAGACTGAAAAGGAAAAAAAGCATTTCTAGCCACCTTTGTCTTTCTCAGCACCAAAAACCCAGCAGAAAGTTCATGCATCTCTACCGCATGTGCCTGCAGAAATAGAGAAGCCAAACTTATTTCAAACATGGTTATTATCCTAGAAAAATATTCTTCATTAAGAACGACCTTAATATTTTCTAGGTTTTACAAGATATTGATGCACTACAAATTTTGCTCAATTTAAGCAGAACATTTTATAAGACACGGAATTTGTGCTTGCTAAGCAGTAATTAATCATCAGTGATTCTGGTGAACTGCATCTAAATGTATTCTCATTAAATGTCACTGTGTATACACCATGCAGTTACTAATTAACTGAAATTGCAATTTTAATCTCCACAAACACTCAATGCAAAACAATCCCTTGTTTGATCTACCTTTACCACAGTATTTACTGAGATCATGAAAAATTTTACTCACATGAGTAAGTCAGTTACTATGAGTATGTCTAATGAAAAACAGTAAAGGAAAATGCGGGAACTAGATTCAAAGAAACCTCCCACTATTCTGTTTTAAGAAACTTGGTTGTCAGCTCAGATTCATATTTGTGTTGAACATCCTTTATGTAATTAACACGTAAAACCAGTACTCCTTCCTTATTTCTGGGGCTTGGATTTTCATTTCATTTGGACTTTCCTATCACTTCACCTGTTATTTGTAATAGATGATACAAATATGGAATTCCACCAAATCTTTTTAAACACCAATGCGTTATTTACATACTTCCAAAGCTGTTGTACAAAATGATTGTTAGATAATTACTCCCTAATACTGTTAAATTTGTAATTCCCCAATACATGAGAAACACCTTCCTAAATGCTGATAGTATTTCAGCTGCTCATTCCACAAGTTTAAATTCACTTGGAACCTTGCCGGTGAACTGATGGATATGAGGAATTCAAATTCAGGTTATGATCTTCTTGTCTTCAAGTAACTCGTATACATGCCATTCAAGTGTTTTTTCTGAATACCAAGGTGGCATGATGAGGTCATTAGTATATGTCTGTCTTGAGAACAGAACAGTCTGGGATGGGATATTAACAATATCATCTTAGTAGAGGAAGGTCTATTGATGCAGTATCAACATGGGATGCAGCTGAGGACTATTTCGCAAAACAGGCACATGCCAGACATCATTTAAAGAATATGCATGCAGTCTCAGCTTTGACACAGGCCTAGTACCCATCTGCAAAACTATGCATCAGCAGCTGCAAAATTTAGTTTTAAAGAAAGATGATTCAGACAGTATGTTATAAAATACATTCAGAGCTTGTCAAAAGTAAGAAACAGCCTTTTGTTTTCTCTTGATGCAACATTATTGATTCTAAATCTGGTATTATTTCATATATATGTAACACTGTGAAGCTGAATATAATTATCTCAACATCTTTATTATACAGTACTTTTCTCTTATCTTTTGTTTTCTCTTGAAAAAATCTATAGTATAGGAGTAAAAAGAGTAAGAAACTATGTCAATGAACTATCAAAAAAGGGCATTTTCAGGTGAGTAAGCAATGATAGCACATATGTAAAGTCCCATATGTTTTGCACAGGTGATTTTCTACTAGTTTATCCAGTACAGGAAAGCATAGACAAGTACATATTTTAAGTTCACAAAATTCATCAGTTTCTTTTACATCATCCATGAATAGGAATGCATGCAAGCATTTTAAGAGAGTATTTTTGATATAACAAAGTGCTTAAGTGCTCTGAAAGACAGGGGACATCATGCTTACTGAAGCTGGAATGACTCCACAGAGTCTGATATTTCTGCATTTTAACTTCCTCACAGTATTTTTGATCTGTACATTAACAAAAGTAGAGAGACCATTAACCCATACAGGACCATGAAGACAGAAACTGTATGCTTGCATTTCTAAATTTAAATGCCTTTGAAGTGTTTACAAAGCATCTTGTGTCCATTACTTAAACTTGCATCTACTACATTCAATACAGCTAAAACTATTATCAAAATTCATATTTTAAGCATTTTTTCTGCTTTGAAAAGCTTACTCTATATTCCAGGATTAACCAAATTAAAAAAAGATTTGACTAAAAATGTAATTGTATTTGTTTTATATTCCATCAAATAGCTTAATAAGGCAATTAAACTTGCAGAAAAAGAAAAAGAAGGAAAATATTTGATTGTGTACACTATAGTATAGTGACATGAAGAAAACTATACTGACTGCATTCATGAGGATATGTGTGTTTACGGTTATGGCAATAGACTGAGTCTTATAAAATTAAAACTGTGTTTACCATTTTTTCATTCTTATAACATCACACTACATGTTCACTTATCTTCTGTATTTGTTACAGTCTCTTTTCTTTCCTTCAAGGTGTTTATAGACTCTCCATTGCTAGAAAAATTGGCAATGGAGACAAATTACTTGATGCTGTGACTTCCATATGTCAGATCTGGAAATTAAAAAACACGTTCTTGGTTTGCATATACGCATAGATGTTAAATGGTGGCATTCAGCATCTTGTAGAAGTCGTTGGCATGGGAACTACCTTTTCGCCAAAAATATACTGTATTTGCCATGGAAAATTTTCAGGCTTGCATCTAACCCTTGAACAAGTCTTTTCAAGTTAGTATATTGCAACAGGTGTAGATATATGGAGTATTTAATAAAGTTATTAAATCCTAAGTCTGCTACGCTAATGCAGTTAGTTTGAACATACCATATGACAAATAAGATTACACAGAAAATTACCAGCTGTTGACTAGGGATTGAACTACCTTGTGCTTTCAAAGAAGCAGACTAAAAACATAAAGAAAAACCCTCCCCCTGCAAACAAAACAGCTGAGATAATAGCATTCTGCAAAGTAACTTATACTCTTTTTTTTTTTTTTAATATAAACTGTAGTTTTTTTCTTAGTACTAATTGTTACTTTAAAAAATTTGGTGATTGTTTTATGCTACAGAATTGCCAGGTACTGTTACTTCTGCTGCTTTAGCTCCATCATTACTGTGATTGTGAAACTTGCACTCCAACAGATACTGTTTAGGTAGTAATACAGAGGTGGTCAGGGTTGACGTCACCCTTTACAGAGGGGCTGGGAATCTGGTTTGTACAGTGCATCCTGTGGTTGTTTTCTGGATAGAAATGTCAGAAATTTCACAACAGAACTGTCTACCTATCCAACACACCATTCCTGCTTAGTAAATACATTTAATTTTTTTAAGTCAATGAATGGTGTGGTTTTGTTCTTGTAGGTGCCGCATTTAACTTCCACGTGACATCTGTCTACATCATACAAAGTAATAAAAGAGAGTCAAAGATTTAAAACATCACAAAATAGTACTGTTTGTGATGCTCCCAAAACTAATTCTCTAAGTTACAGAGACACAATAACTTACAAAAATAAGATACTTCTTTCCTTGCTTGTAAATCAGACAGAAGACAATTTTTATGAGGCTCAAGAATAAGGTGACACATTGCTGACAGATGTATGAAAATATGTTTGCTTATTGAATTCAACAAACATGTCATAGAACTTTGAAAAAGTCTTCACAGTATGTAGGGACAAAAAGGGGTATTTGGCATTTGTTTTAGTCAAATGACTCTGTTTCTAAGAGAAACCAGTCTTCTATTTAAATAAATTTGTTTATAAGATGGAACAGCACTGCTGCTACTTTTTGTATCTCACCATAGTAAGCTTTATTCTAGGACCTCTTGGCTGTCACCACGGCAAAAGTGAGAAAAATTACTTTTATGGAAACTCAGTAAGCTAATATCTACCCTGGGAAATGAGGAGTTACTTTTCATTTATTTCTTTACTTTCAGTATCAATACTTATACGCAAATTCAAAATTTTTTCAACTTGGTTGCACAATTTAAAATTAAATGTGGCTGCACATACAAACAACGATTCCACAGAGTGAGGAAACACAACATAAGTGTCTATCACAACTTCAAAAAGAACTAGAATAGATTAATATAGTTTAAATAGAGTTGCTTTCAAAAGTTAATACTTTTCAAAGGATACTCATAATTTTTGAGAAAGTAAGAAAAAAAGCAGTGAGATACATAGAAATATTTATAAGAAAGAGTATCATTTTAGTACATATATTGCTGAGCTAAGCTAGCAGAGTGTAAAACATCTCTGTTTCATCAAGGCAAACTGATAGACTAAAGCATACAAAACACATGCATAGGTTCTGACTTAGGTATAAAACATAAAACAGATATATAACACTGGATTATAATGAGTCTTAGAGCATGAAATCACAACATCCTAATTTTCAGGAAAATGGAATTTCACTGTGGAAGTGAAATTTTTAATTGCGAACATATCACTACCAGAAAAAAAATAATAATATTACCATCAGGTAAACGGTGAAAATAAAGACTGAGAAAGAACAATTAAAAGATACATATTTCATACCTTTCAGTTCACCTGCTGCAAACAGGGATTCATATATATATATATATATATATACACACACACACATATATATGTGATATATGTATGCACATACATTCCCTTTGTATTACTGGTACTTTGCGAAAAAAAATGTATGTTTATATGTAAAAATTGTACATAAAAGTGTATCTGTGTATAACAATCACTGTAGTCAAAGATTTTAGCACAGTGTACTAATAATAGAAGGGCAATTTTTCACTTCAGTTACTGATATTGGATAAATTTCCTCACATGTTCATTTTGGAACACATGTTCCTTTCCAGTAATAAAGCGTTGAGTCCCCCCATGATATGTCTTCAAATAGAAGCTATATATTTTTCCATTAACGGAGCCTTACTGTCTATACTCAACCCAGAATTTAACCCACAATATTGAAACTTACTATAGACTTCAGTGGGGCTAGATTGGCATCCTTTCTTTTCAATATCTTTGGCCACATAATACAAATATAGATACCTTGTTAAACAAAACATCCTGACACTTTCTGAAATCAATGACGCTGTTGACTAAATAAATGATAAATCACAAATAGTATGGCTTATCTCAGTGAGTGTTAAGCAGGAAGATTGAAGTTCTATTCTAAAGTTATCACTAAAGTTATAACTATTTCTAAGTTATCACTATAACTATATAATAATATAACTATATTCTAAGTTATCGCTATTCTAAAGTTATCACTAAAGTCAATGGGAAAAGAATCTGTCCAGCAATATTGTGAAAATCAATACTTTTTTACTACAGCAAAGAGTTCAATCATAAACACATTAATTTACCACTTTGGGAGCCATTCCCATCAGTCCAAGCTATTTGCAGATATTAACAAAGTAAAGAAGTTTACATGAATATATCAAACCATTGCATTAATCAGTACAGCCACATTACTTGTCAATGTTTAAAAACCTAGGGCATAATTGAAAAAAAGGCTACACCATTTCTACTGATGCTATTCAACTGTGAATGCTCTACCACTCTTGTAGTTCAATATACTTAGATACTACAGATCTGGATGCCACACTTTTTGACAGCTCAAGTAATCTAGTTTTCCTGAACAGGCAGAGCAATGGATTTGCATCTTCCATTGTTACCATATTTTACTTTCATCAAGATCTTATAGCAAGTCATGCTTTTTTTCAAATCTCTGCTTCAGTAAACTATAAACACAATCTCTAGTAAACATCAGGCTTCCAGCTCATCTAGTTAAGCTAGACAGCTTAAAAGTTATTGCCTTACATATCATAGTCTCAATAGTACAGTTCAAATAAAAAATTCAGTATGAACTGACTGTTGATATCTGAGAGGTTTTTTTTTTTCTTTTCATGACCAGAAGGACTAGTGGGTCACTGTGCCTTGGCACACAGATGCAATGTCTGCAAAAAATTTAGCTCTCTAACAGAACTGTCATGTCCAAAAGAAGCGCTGTAATATATATATATAAGAGCATCATCTGACAAAAAATCATGTTCTTGCATCTCCCAGTAGATTCTATAAATATACTTTCCTTTGACTGTAAAAATTAAACAGGAATTACACTGGTTAACTGATCCCAGGCTGGTCTGGAATGACCTCTGAAATTGTTTCCTTCCACACAACTTTGTTGGTAACAGGAGTACTTTGCTAAGCCTGGTGGCTCAGCTGCTACAATTCAGTCTTCCCATTTGTTCCTTCTGCCCTGGTGCCCTCTGTGCTTCCTTCGCAATGGCGTGTGTGTGCCACTACTTTCTGTCAAAAAAGTAGGTTTGTTTTTACAAATAAATTTATCTCCTTTTCTTCTCCAAGTCAAGTAATCAAGTCTGTTTTGCCTAGGACCACAGTCATCGAGCAAATCCTCTCTGTCCTTGTCTTGATCCACCAGATCCTTGATGATCTTCCCATCCCACTGAGGGGGCCTTGTGGAGGGGGGGAAAGGGGAGGGGCGGTGAGTTACCAGCTGTTTGAGACTCCCTTGCTGGCTGGACTTAAATAAGCACAAGATATTTACTGATACATACTGTGATTATAAATACTAAATAACACATGAGCAAGAACACGCCTTTAAAAAATTGCTGCTTGTATGCTGAAAGGAAAACCCTGCATAAAGGTCTGCAGTGGTGTTTCCGCTACAACAAAGTCACAAAGTGACACTGTGCTTTCAAAATGCAGAAGAGCAGCAGCTCTGTGAGCAAAGACAAATTTTAATAGCTATAGCATAAAAGAGATTTTGTACAGGAAGTATAATAAAAATGTAATTATTTAACGATCCCAAAATGACAGTGCTACTTTGTGCTCCCAGAACACAGAAAGTAGATGGTCACATCACCTAGTATGCCTAGTAGCCACCTACTCATTTTCACTCAGTTTAACTTGTGTAAATCTACCACCAGATGCAGTGATGGAGCTGGTATCAAGGTATTCTTAGC
The DNA here is from genome assembly GCF_028858725.1 of Colius striatus. NCBI lineage: Eukaryota > Metazoa > Chordata > Aves > Coliiformes > Coliidae > Colius > Colius striatus. The sequence goes on from NC_084790.1 coordinate 20,048,980, forward strand.
CACTATCTCTCAACTGTTACACAGTTTCAACATAGGTTTCAACAGACTGAAAAACTAAGAAGACAGGCTATAAAGTTTTCTCTCAGCCAAAAAAGAGTTCTAGAATGAAGGTTAGAATCAGAAATACGATCTGCTCATTAAATACCACAATTTCTAGCATGAACAACTAATACATAGACACAGGCTGCCATATGCAGACACAAATCTTCACACTTAACGCCTACACTTTAAGTAGGTATCCCTGTCAAGTGCAAATATCGTGTTGTGAGAAGACACTCTCCCATTGCTGTATCTTTATGGAATCTAAAATAATTTCTTACCTAGCTCTGGTTTCCAATACTAGGAAATAGTGGCTGCATATGGAAACAAAAACATGACACAAGAAGTCTGATTTACTTATTTGAAGGACCAGAGGACAGCAGCACAATGTACTGCTTCTGGACTATAGACAGACACTAAGACAAAGGACAGGAGGGAGTGCCACGATGCATCTCTATTTCATTAAAATTTTACACTAAAAAAACCCCAGGACTGGGAGTGTAAATTAAATATTGAGATTTCATGGCTTTAGGAAAAGTAAAATCAGGACTCAGAAATAAAGACTTTCATTTCAAAATGGTAATTATACAGCTCTACATCATGGTCAATGTACTACAGATTCAGAGATTAAAAGATCAAAGCAGAATGGAGTATCTTCACTATGGCTTCCAAGAAGCTGTATGATATCAGTGTAAATGTAAGGAGTTCAGTGTTTATGGGTCTAGATTTCCTCATAGGGAAATATGTATATTTCTCACATACATAAAACTTACAAATATGTTTCTATATTATTCACATATATAGATGAAAAAAAATTTAAAGAACTGGTTACTAAGAACTCCAGGTTTATGACATGAAAATCATTTATGAAAACAGTGCATTAGCCCTGACAATGATAATACAAGAGCTGTAAGAACCTGGTGTTGTTGGGATATGTTCCAACAACTGGCATTTAATAGATCCTAAGTAGACACAAAAGTATTACAACACAGCAAGCTTGAGGCCATTGTTCATGATTATACAAAATTCTAATATAAAATGTATTATAATCAGAAATTTGAAAATTACTAGGAAAGAGTGATTGTATTAAAAACTGGAAGTATTATTGGACCACATGATACTACAGGCTTGTACAAAAACAGAGATTGGGAAAGGGGAAAGGTTATTCAGTCCCCTGCTTCTCATCTCCTGAAGGAACAGTGCCTTTCTCAAGAAAGTACACCTCAGTGTTCCTAATTCTTGAAAACTTAACCACATCCCATACCCCACTGCTAACGCTACTCTTTCTTCCACAGTTTTGAAATTCTCTGAGAGAGTTTTCAAAAACAAGAGAGACCAAATGCTACATCTACTAGAACAACTAGATTTGATGAAGGCTTGAAAACCAGTACAATCATTCAAGTGGAAAAATTAACGTCATTGCAAAAGACCAGGATATATGCAAAGTCAGCCACACAATGAAGTTATTTTAAACCATAAGTTAATTTGCGTTGCTATCTGAGAGACAATGTACTGTAAGATAGTATAATAGCCTGAAGAGCAGTTGCTGTGTAATCCCTGGGGCAAATGTTGCACTCCTGATGAACTGTGCACCAAGGAACAGCAGTCAGATAAGAAGAGGGAATAGCTATGCTACCTCTTTCTTACCAGCAGAGAGTGTGTGTGTGCATGCACACACAGGCACACAGATGAAATGCTGGGAGAGGATTGCAAGGGTCTAGCAGCAGCATTCCAGGAGAGCACTTCCCTGGAGGAGGGAATCCTTCACATCCATGTAGTGACAAATTTATCAGTGACACTAGAGAATATAAAAGCTATCATCGGTTCAAAAAAACACATCCTCATCCCATCCACTTCGAAGTGCAGAGCAGTTTTCTGAGCAAGTGTATCAGTAACAGTAAACAAGAGAATTTCCCTTCTTCAGACACACTTTTCCAAGAGAATGGCTGCCCCAGCAGGCATTGCTTTGTAAGCACACACACTTATCCGATCAGTCTTGAAATACATTTACAGCTTTTGTGTCTAAAACATCCCTTGGCATTAGTTTGACAATTTCATTTTATCCACAGATTTTAAAAAAGCAATTCTTTATGTATGCTTTAAGTAATACTGATCACTTAATGTAAAGAGTCTACATGCATGTCATTCACTCTATTACACAAACATGGTTCACTCTTCACCTTTTAAAAATTAATTGCTCTACCTATATCTCTAATGTTGCCTTTTGATAGTAAATTTTTGGACTGAGAAATCCTTTTCTATTACTCTTCCTTCAAAAACTGCTCTCTTGATATTTTAATGAAGAAGGGGATCCTTTTTCTTATAGTTTTATGAAGTCTTTTTTAGAGGTGGACAACTAAGCAGCAGAGATTTTCATCATAAGGTTTCACAGTCACATAGGCTGAAAGGAACCCGTCATGTTCATTTGGCCCAGTCCTCACCAAAGCAAGTCCAGTTTGAGACCGTTGCTCAGGGATTCGCATAGTGAAGTCTTGATTGCTTCCAAGGAGGAAGGTCCTTAAATCTCTCTGGGTCCTTGTTTTTGGCCCCACTGTTTGAGGAAAAGTTTGTATTAAGCTCACTTCATCTTGTCTTGACACTGTGTGCTTCAGCCTGAGGCCTGGCAAGCAGCATCATGGCCCTGGAACTTCCCTTGGCCTGAGGCTTCTGACACATTATGTGGCATTTTGCCACAACTACGGTGTTGTCTCCAGCAGATTCTGGACCCCTGATATTCCTCTGCCTGCCATGCTGTGGCTACAGGTGCTCCACTTTTAAAACTGATCAAAAAAATATTCACTAAACAAAAGATTTCAAATTAAACTACAAATAAGTAAAATCAAACCAAACAAAAACATGTTCCACTGCAGATCCCATCTCCTTCCCCAAAGGATGGTCTAAAAAACTTGTCATATTTTGACCAATTATCAGTTTCTGCCACAACAGATTCTCAGTATTACTGTAAAGCTCCCAGTGGAGTAACAATGAAGACCATATCTTCCAACATATTCCCACTAGCAATTTAACATCAATAATTATGAATGAACATTGATGGAACATCCATAACATTTGCTGTGTTTTGCACATTGGGTCAGCAACAATGCTACTTTGGCTATTATGATAAGGAAAATTACAAGTTTCTAGAGAATATATAGTATCAAGAAGTATTTTAATGAATTTTTAGATAAATGTTATAATCTATTACAGACTATTATGGAATGTTTCCTAGAAAAACAGTGTGGACACAGTCAAGAAAACTTGACTGAATTTCATTCTATCATACAAAATTCAAAACAAGCAATGAAGAGGGAAAAAATTAGGGCTGATGACAGAAAGGAGGAAAACAATTATGGAAAGAAGGTTACTGCCAGCTTTATACAGGCATAGATATTACTTCATATTTTTATGAAGTGTAAGGTGCACAGTAAAGTAAAGGCTCAGTAAAGAACTGAGTCTTCTACTAATTTACATGCAAGTTAGCCAAAATTCTGCTTCATCTGACATAGGAAGTTTCTAGAGTGTCATTACTGGAATGCCACTGGTTTTCTGATCAAAACTTCGGGACACTGGTTTACTTGACACAAAATTCTAAAGTTTGTTTAATCCAAGTCTCAACTACCAGCTGAAGAAAAAAATGTTATCCCTCTGAAAAGAAAACTAGTCTGCAAGCTATATGACTGTACCAGCTGTCCATCGGAAAAAAAAAAAAGTGGAAGAGGTGTTCTAAAGATAAGAACATCTAAATAACACAACAGCTCATTCTAGGTGTGATAGCTGCAATCTGGTGGTAACTCATTTCTGTATAATGAATGCCTATAATATATTGCAGGCAATGAATCAGAGACTGAATTTATCAGCTGTCCTAGAAAAGAAATTAAAATCTGGTATGTTAAGTTAAAAAAAAAAAATTAAAAACATATTAAAATATTAAATTTGTAAGTATATACTTTCCTATGAAATATTTGGAACTGTTGATAATCCCAAGTCTCAAAACTTACTTTGCTTTGCTATATTTAAAAAAAAAAAAAAAAAAAAAGAAGTACTGGTGCCACAATACAGTATTTTACTTAGGAGCCAAGTAGCAGAGTGCTATAGTTTTGGAAAGTATTTTAACACAGTGGGGTGCTTACATCTCCATAACATCTTCCAAAAGGTTTGATAGCTCAGTGGTATTTTTTGTTGATTTTTGTTTAAATTTTACACTATCACTTTGTACATTTTCATTGCCCTAATGCCAGAAATTCTATTAGTATTTCAATAAATGAGCATTTCTGCCAGTAAAGCAATAAAAAACACCCTCAAACATTAAAAAACACTAGCCCCCCACCAGTCACTGGTGCTTTGTAATTATATTCAACAAAGCAGTTCTAACACTACAGGAATCTGAACACTATTCTCAAGAGGTTATTTTTTTTTTTATTTGTCACTTCCCCAACATAACTGTTTTAATGAAGGAACATGAAAACAACATGTGGTATTATTTTTGCTGGATAATTATCTGTATCTCTTCAAGGAAACCTTAAAAATTTTTCACATTGGTCTTGACCATACATAAAAAAGGATCTCTCCAAACTGAACATTGATCTTCACTCTTCCTTGACTCTGGATTTGACAGCAGGGGGACTAAAAATAAACACTATGTATTCTTCTAGTGTCGTAATGGACAAAAAAAAATAGTGTAAGTAGAGAAGAATGCCATCTGGTCTATGTCACTCTTAAGGCACAAGCCTTGTCGTATTATTTTGACAGGAATTATTTTGTTATTTTATCACACTGAAGAGCAGAATTTAGCTCAATTTTCCAGGAATGAATGCTTGTCATTAAATCATTCAGCGTGGCTGTACTGCTATTCACTGTAATTTGTCTGTCCAAACATTAAGTCTATTTGGCAAGGCTAAACACCTTACCAACTAATATAGCCCTGAGTGTAAGGTAAGACAGATTCCTCAGATAGTATCAGATGCAGCACTCATTGCTTAAATTTCAAAGGAATTAAATCAAATATATGCAGAATTCAGTTATGCATTGTATGACCTGGTAATGCTAAATCCAGCTCAATTCCTCCTTTAAAAAGCAAGCACTTGATTTTCAGTTATTAACACATCAGTTACCCCTCTATAAAGCCAGCCTTAGCAACAAATTGCCTCATTTAATGCTACTAAATTATTTATACCATGGAAATATGCATTATAATTTTGATTACTACGAATAAAATTTTTTACATAAGATGAAGCTTGACAAAGAAGCGGTGTATGAAATTTAGTCCACAAAGTCCAGTTGTTACTTTAACCACATTTAGAGGATTGGCAAATCTTGGATCCTTTGAATATAACTTGTACCTTTATAATTGATTTGAAAAACCACAGACTTAACATTTACCAACAAACCATGTGTGCACCATTTGACTTTGGCTGGCCTGGCTCTAAAAAATGCTTTAACAAATTCAAGCACCTGAATTAGAATAAGAGGAACAGTCTCTCTCATTTTCTTTTATCAAAGTCCTTCAGAGATGAGAATTCACATAACATATACCTAAAGTATATGGACAATATTCCTTTTCTCTTTGTACTAGACCTTCCCTCAGTGTTTCTGAATAAGTTGACTCATCTGTATGACTCAGTCATACTACACAGTGATATATCATGAACTACATTTTTCATTCAACTGTATGCAAGCTATTTTATCACAAGTTTCCAAATTGCCTGAGCAGCACCTTGTTCGGTAATCTTCCCAGTTCTTAAGGAAAGTGTATTTTGTCCATTTGGGGCACTCTCTGTCCATATTCAATTTTGTGGTGAATTAAAACTCCCTTACTTGTCTCAGGTATTTAATTCATGTTTCATATTGTTTCTTTCCTCTTTGGCCTTTTACTTTTTGCCAAAACCACCTTCTTGAGAAAATTGTGTCTAGAAAATATAACATTAGTTCTTGCAGATGTCTGGTGGTAAGAGGCAGAAACACCTGTTTTCACTGCCTAACACCCCATGTTCTTAGCTTGTATCAGCAACAAAAGCCCTCCTTTGAGAAAACTGAAATGGCCAAGCAAGAAAAAGTGTATGTGAACTCACATCGATTCATAGTCAGCCCTTTCAAGACCCAGACTCGATGGAAAAACAAAATTAGCCAAAGTCAATTTTACTGTTAGAGAAAAAAAAAAAAATGTGGAAATTAACATGCTAAATATTCTTAAATTAGTACTTTCTTCAATTTTCAACACTTGGTTATACTGTCAGAATATAATAAACGTTCTTCACATTGTTCTGAAATACAAAGGAAAAAGCATATTTTTTTTCCAGTCCTCAATGCCCATGGCCACCTGTTGTGTAGATAAGTGTGGCATCATATTAGATTTAGCTCTTTGTTCAAAATAGTAGTTCAAAACTGCTCTGCTATAAAAGAGTGATTCTAAAAAGGAACTTTTCAAGAAAGGGGAAAGAAAATTCTTCTGGTATTCCTCCCAGAGTACTGTTCCTCCCATACCTAACATTAAAATATTTACTTTCTCTACTTGTAGGGAGGCCAATCAAAAGTTGAAACCAAAAGCTACCAGAACTGAATTTGATTTTCCTGCATTATCATCAGTAGCTAGCAGGATCTTGTTAGCACATAGTTCATTGCATTAAGTTATGAATTATTTTGGGGATTTTGTTTGGAGTTACATTGTCAATGGGTGAATTATTTATTCCAACACTTTGTTTCTCGTAACTGAAAAAAATCTAGTACAATGTGGTATATTTCTAAATTCTGTGAAATTTTATGGTGAGAGAAGCAGATATTTCACAGGATGCATGGGAAGTCACCAGCAGACGAAAACGAGAAACATTTTTGCAAAGATTTATTTCTAACCAAATTGCTTTTTACCTGAGAAAAACACAAAGGTACAATACTTATACGCTCCCATAAAAATGAATTGTTTCTTGATAGAATCTGTGCTACTGACAGCTCATTTTATTACTAGGTTGTAACAGAGCAGGTATACAAGATATTTTAAGGTAAATGGAAGGCTGACAACTGACTTGAGCATTTTCATTAGCTAATATACTAATATTATATGATAAAGTTTTTATAAAGGCCTAGCAAAAAAACAAACCAAACAAAAAAAGCCCCAAAACTTGAACTCACAAAGAGTAAATGAAAAAAAAAAAACCAATCACCTAATTTTTTTTTTTGATACCTATCAGGACATTTTCTCTTTCTTTACACTGAAATAAACCATAGTTTACTTCAAAGACATTTCAAGGGAATATTCACGAATGTGTGCTAATAGCTCCACGTTCAACCCATTCCAAATGTCAATTATGCCTTAGGATCATTGTCAGTGTTTGCCTAATGATTTCTAGTTGCTTTCACTTTCCTTGTTCTATTGTGGAAGTTTTCTAACTATGCCAGAAATTTCATTACTATGCAACCTTGGTACAGTCACACTGCTAGCAGCATCTGACATTGTTTTCTACAACAGAGCTAATGCAATAAACTGTATTGAAGAGCCTGTATTCGTCCTCTCTGCTTGAAATGGTGTAGCTGAATGCTCTCCTACCATTATACTATACATTGCAGCTTGGCAGACTTTCTCTACACTGCAGAGGAACCAAAGAAGAATGGTGTCCAAGGATGCAGGGATGGCTAGGAAGAGGCTGAATATATGCCAGCCTCCAGGACAGCTTTCCAACGAGAACATCGGCCAACAGTGCAGTTTGACAAGCAGAAGCAAAAGGAGTTCTGCCAGAAAGCCAGATGAGAACCCAGGTGTCACTGTGGGGGAAAAAAATACACACCAGCCACAAAACCCCACACATTTCCAAGCTCTGTCTCTGGACAACAAAGTTTCCAATTTACCACTTTAGCTGTCACAGGAACTGAATTGAAATGCTGTACCATTCATAACAGATTGATAAAGTTTAGCTGTCTGAGAAACATTAGTAAGACATAATAACGACTACAAGTTAAACTGAAGAAAAGAAACAACTTTTATTTACAATACACAAAATACATTTTTCTGATTCTCTATCTTGATATACTGGTATCAGAACAGAATTCCTATAAACAATAAACACTTCTGAATTCATTACAATTTTTTAAAATCAATGCCTTAACTCCAAGTGTATCACAGAATCACAGAATGGTAGGGTTGGAAGGGACCTTTAGAGATCATCTAGTCAAACCTTCCTGCAGAAGCAGGTTCACATAGATCAGGTCGCATAGGAACATGCCCAGGTGGGTCTTGAAGACCTCCAAGGAAGGAGACTCAACAACCCCTCTCGGCAGCCTGTTCCACTGCTCCGACACTCTCACAGTGAAATAGTTTTTTCTTACGTTTAAATGGAACTTTTTGTATTCCAGCTTCGTCCCATTACCTCTTGTCCTGTTGCTAGCTACTATAGAAAAAAGGGATGTTCCAACCTCCTGACACCCACCTTTTAGATATTTAGATATGTTAATAAGATCTCCCCTCAGTCAACTCTTCCCTAGACTAAACAGCCCCAGTTCCCACAGCGTTTCCTCGTATGAAAGATGTTCCAGTCCCTGGATCATCTTGGTGGTCCTGCGCTGGACTCTCTCCAGAGGTCCTCTGTCCTTCTTGAGCTGAGGAGCCCAGAACTGGACACAGGACTCCAGATGAGGCCTCACCAGGGCAGAGTAGAGGGGGAGAAGAACTTCCCTTGACCTGCTGGCCACACTCTTCTTGATGCATCTCAGGATGCCATTGGCCTTCTTGGCTGCGAGGGCACATTGCTGGCTCATGGTTAGTTTATTACCAATCAGGACTCCCAGGCCTCTCTCTGTGCAGAGCTGCTCTCCAGCAGCTTGACCCCTAGCCTGTACTGTTGCATGGAGTTTTTCCTTCCCAGATGCAGGACTCTGCACTTGTTGAACCTCAGGAGGTTACTCTCTGTCCAACTCTCAAGCCAGTCGAGATCCCGCTGAATGTCAGCACAGCCTTCTGGGGAATCAGACCGTCCTCCCAGTTTGGTGTCAGCAGTCAACTTGCTGAGGGTATCCTCAGTCCCCTCATCCAGGTGTTTGATGAAGATGTTGAACAAGACTGGCCCCAGAACCCATCCCTGGAGAACTCAGGCCACAGGCCTCCAACTCGATTCTGTGCCACTGATCACCACTCTCTGGGCTCTGTCATTCAGCTGCTTCTTGATCCACCTCACTGTCTACTCATCCAAGCCACACTGCCTGAGCTTTCTGATAAGGAAGTTATGGGAGAAAGTCTCAGAAGCCTTGCTGAAGTCAATGTAGATGACATCCTCTGCTCTCTCCTCATCTAGCCAGCCGGTTATGCACTCATAGAAGGCTATAAGGTTGGTCAAACAGGATTTGCCCTTGGTGAATCTATGTTGACTCCCCCTGATAACCATCTTTTCCTTCATATGTTTAGTGATGACATTCAAGTTGAGTTGTTCTATCGCTTTTCTAGGGATGGAGGTGAGGCTGACCGGCCTGTAGTTTCCTGGTCGTCCCTCCTGCCCTTTTTGAAGACTGGTGTGACATTGGCCTTTCTCCAGTCCTCAGGCACCTCACCTGTCCTCCATGATTGTTCAAAAATGACAGAGAGAGGCTTACCAATCACATCAGCCAACTGCCTCAGTACTCTAGGATGCATCTCATCAGGACCCATAGACTTATGAGCCTTAAGCTTGGCCACCAAGTATTTCTCAAACAGTGTCTGAACTGGGTTATTTTCTTTTTTTTTTTTACCGTAGTGCATACTGCAAACAGAGTAAGACTGATAGAACATTCCTTGAAATCACCGTGCTATCCAAACACTAAGAATTATATCTACAAATTTGCATTTCATAATACATAAATAAATGCCCACCTTAAATTTTCAATACAAGTGTTGCAGTGTCAAGAAAATCTTCAAAGATATGAACTGCCAAATGAACACTGCTGTCCGAAGTATTTTACCTTTTTTCACACCAAAATTAGCACTCTCTTTCAATATGGCACCTGTTTGTATTAAGTTTATTAAAAATTTTATCTAAATCCACTACAAGTCTCTTCAAAACTCAGTGGATTCTGTCTTCTTTCATGCCATATTATCAAGTATTCTATTCAGACAATGGTAGAAACACTTTGGTGATCTCTTTTCCCCTCAATTCCTCTATTTTATGCCATATATATCTTCAAATAACATTCCCATACATGCTGTTACCAGGTAATTTTTTTTTGTCTTACTTTCAATGTATTTAAGTGTAACCTTTACCCTTACAAACTGTCTTCTGCAACATCAAGCTGAGATAGCTTTGTCAAGCTTAGAACTAAAGAAACAGCAAAGTAAGTGCATGTAACATACATACACATAGCTAAGACTAGTACAAGGCTCCTGTCATGTAAGATAAATGAGTATTTTTTTGGTCAAAGATAAGGGTAATGTAATGTTTGAGTCATTAGTATAAATCCAACATAGCTCTTGCTGATCATGCCATGCCAGCAACCACCAGATACTCAGGGTTTTCAAGGCAAATTTAGACCAAGGTCAGATTCTTTAAGCAATTAAATACAACAACTAGGAATAGTATACCTGCTTCCATGGGGACGTAGAAGCAGGCTAAGCTAAACTTTGTTGAAGTGAAATCTCTTCAATTAATTGAAGGTAAAAGGATTAGCAGCCAAACTAAAACCAAACTGTTAGGTAATTCTTGAAGGCCGTTCTGATCTGCATGGGGTGACCTGCAGTTTGATGCACAGCTCCAGTGAGGTCAGTTAATTTCCTCACATGAACAAGAGTTCATACCTACAGATCAAGTTCTAAAACTCTGTGGTTGATCAAGAAACATGTACTTTCATTACAGCCAATAAAATATATCCTAAGCAAAGATATTCACAAATACACACATAAAAACTTATGGATAAAGGATACATGCTCCATACAAGCAGTACAGAAAACTCGTTCTCTAGACAAAGTACATTAAAAATTCATGAAAAATTCCCCTACTAATAAGCATATATTTTGTGAAACATTTCTTCTTTACTTCATTGTACATTTTTTCTTTTTTTTTTTTTGTGGAAACTTCCCAATATTAATTTAATTCAGATCTGCAAAAACACATGATTTTAACACTATAACTTTACGGCACTTTTTGGTGGTGTGTATGCACCACAAATTTTTGTAATACCTTTTTTCCACTTAATGCAATATTTTCCATTTTGATAGTTTTTCTCATTTAGGTGTTACTTTAGATTCATTTAGATGTGTTCATCTTGATGCCTAGTAACAACCTGCTTTCTCAGATGAAATTCTTTTTGAGTTCTTTAAAAGGGAAGAAAAGAAATAAAATAAAAAATGTCTGACCTTAATGACATCTTTTTAAACTGTCCCAATTAAGCTTCAAAGTTTGCACCTGGAAAGCTAAGTGGGTTGAGGGACAAATACCTTCCCAGCTCAATTATTGTAAGATTAGGTTATGACACTACCTGCATGCTGATTAGCATACAGTAACAGCATACTTCAGAAAAGTCAAGTAGAAAACTGAAATAGCCATAGTTGCTTTTACCTGAGAATCCTACCTTTTGCTCATACAGTTACATAAGTCATATGGTTATGCAGTCAAACCTCAGGCTGAACATTCAACTTCAAATACTGCAGTGAAGACAATTAGTCTTCTCTCTCACTTCAAACTACCATTTGAATTTTAGATGGTTTTGCCACAAATGATTCAATAAAGGATTTCAGAAGATCATAGCTGTATGTTGGGGGCTGCAGCTTTTACTAACATCTGTCATTTTTTCCTCCACCACAAAGTCTATGCTGTTCTGCCTGTTTTAAATCAGTGGAAGAAATAAATATGCGGAGAAAGTTCACTAGCTGTTAAGTCTTCAGAGAAGTGTGTTGAATCTATTAATTGGGACAGTTTTAGAAGTCTATTAGGATGTACTCCATCTTTTTTCCTCTTCTGTCTCCCTCATTCTCTGAAAAGACTTTAAGAGCAGATAATCTTCAGAAATATTTAGGCTAAGACTGTCTTATGTCATCATATTACGTATGAGGCACATAACATACATGAACTATTCTTGTAAAGACACATGTAAACCTAGAGGGAAATCTAAACAAATGTTTCTTACATTTTTCAAATGTTTATGACCCCACTCCTATTGATTACAAAATATTGAATAAGGTATTTCAAAAAAATAACAGTTCCTAGTGGGATTAATTTTTGGACTTAAAATCATGTTTTCTGTTGACTAGCGCTGATTAAAAGTCATTAGCTAACTTTTTTCCTAATTAACTACTTCAGAAAAAAACCTCAGGTCAACAAAAAGAAGACAAAGAAACAATAATTCTTACACTCCTCCCCCCATGATAGAAAAAATATTTTTTAAGATGAAGTTATAAAAAGTTAAACCAGAGTGTTAAAATAATTATATTGGCACAAAAAATATGTTTTAAGCTCAAAGCTAATCCACTTTATTATGTACATTAACTCTCCTGAATGAGGAGATTCACAGTTTTAGATGTAAATTAACAGTTCTTAAATTCTGGTCTATAGGCCATAAGCATTAACTATAACCTCAAATTATTTAATGTAAGAAAGATAAAAGACTCACTGAAACAAAACTGCCAGACATGTAGAAAAGCAAATTAATGGAAGAATGTAAAATTAAAAAGGATCATTCAAAGTTTAGTATATTTTGCGCATGTCAAACATTAAAAAAATGTGCAAGAAAGGCCTTGGGTCTGATTTAGTTTGATGTGTTCACTTTGGTGAGAGATGTTTAAGAGAAAGCTTTTTAAATATCTTTGGCCAGACTCGCAAATCTAAGAGGCTTAACTTTTGCATCAGCACAGCTGATCTGATTTTTACTAACTGTTCCTTGCTTACACACAGAAAAAAAGACTTTTCATGTAGTTGTACATGCAAACAGATCTGCTACCAACATACCGAACTGGAGTCTAAACCTGAGTACTGTGGGCTGGACCAATCTCTCCCAGAGGACTTTAGATTTACAAGGAATAAGCTGCTGTAGTAGACATGATAACTGCCATTCATGAAAAATCATCACATTAGTAATTGTACAAAGAAAAGTTGGTGATGACACTAATTGACAAATGCTATGAGATAATTAAGTGACTGGGGATGTAAAAAGCTAATGCATTAGCTTTTTTTACGTAGCTTTTTAGAATTTTGTACTTCATGGTATGCCTGACATAGCATCACATTTAACAGACAGCAAGGAAAATGTAAAAAACTTTTAAAAAATATAAATTTTTTAAACAGCTTGTCAAAGGAAGGACTTCTTAAGACCAAGCCCAGACAGAAGCAGGGATTTAAATAAAGACCAAACCAGTAAAATAGTCTGTTTTCACAATCCATAACGTTTTAAAGGCTTCTTAAAAGTGTATAATGCCTGTAATGCAAACTTAAATGGGTAAAATGCACAAGGACATTCCCATCAGTAATAACTCAAAAGATTCTGTCAATGCTACACATGCAGATGGAATTCTAGAGAGAAATATTGAAAACAATTATTAAAAATAATAATAATATTGCATTCTTTCTTTCATATAGCAATGTGAGAGGAAGGTGTGTGCAACAACAGGCATCCTCTGAAAACACCATTGCTGTTTACTACTTAGGAAATTAGCTGCAAATGGTGACAATTCTCTTCTTATCTCTTACCATGCAGGAGATATATTGATCAACAGTTATCTTTTCAGACTCTTTCACTGGCCATTAATTCAGGAAATCACAAATAACAGATAATATATAGCAAAAATCTAAAGAGAAGAAGACAAAGTAATTTCATTAAGCTTCTGTAGCATATTCTCATTTTTATTCAGCTCTATTATTACCTTTATTATCAGAACAAGAACCAGCACATACATTACTAAAAGACCCACAGTATCTGTCTACTAGAACTCATGAAATATTTTTTCCCATTGGAGAAAGCAAGAAGTCACTGAAATCTATTATCTTTAAAAGTGAAAAAGTGCAAAATAAAGTTGTGATGTATGGCATTATTCCTAATTTTTTTAAAGTATTTGATGTCACTACAAATCAACAAGCTAGTTTTTTGTATCTATGGTATATAATTTATATTTTTTGTATATTTATAAACTGGAGTGGTTTCTTCAAAGAGAAGGCCTTAAAATGAACTGGAAAAGTATGATGTCATCTCTCAATTTTCTGACTGAAAGAAACATAGTTCATTGTAATTAACAACTTAAATAAACATTTAATTGAAAATATGTAAGATTAAATTACTGTCATTGTAAAAATGTATGAAATCAAACCCCAGTATTATAATAATTATCAACTTCTTTTCATGATGTTATTTTTTTTAATGTTATAAACATGGATCCAGAACAAAAATTATTACATAGAATTTTAAAATTAAAAATACCAAATCCTCAAATCTGAAAAAAAAGACAAACCTTCAAATTAATTGTAATTACATTTATCTTTTCCATAAAAATAAAAGAAAATTACAACTAACAGAAAAGAACTGAAATCTTAAAAAAGATATAAATTAATCTTGACTGGAGAAAGGCCAATGTCACTCCAGTCTTCAAAAAGGGCAGGAAGGACAACCAGGAAACTACAGGCAGGTCAGCCTCACCTCCATCCCTGGAAAGGTGATAGAACAACTCATCTTGAACGTTATCACTAAATACATGAAGGAAAAGACGGTTATCAGGGGGAGTCAACATGGATTCACCAAGGGGAAATCCTGTTTGATCAACCTGATAGCCTTCTATGAGGGTATAACTGGCTAGATAAATGAGGGGAGAGCAAAGGATATAATCTACGTTGACTTCAGCAAGGCTTCTGAGACTTTCTCCCATAACTTCCTTATCAGAAAGCTCAGGCAGTGTGGCTTGGATGAGTGGACAGTGAGGTGGATCAAGAGCTGGCTGAATAACAGAGCCCAGAGGGTGGTGATCAGTGGCACAGAATCGAGTTGGAGGCCTGTGGCCAGTGGAGTTCCCCAGGGATGGGTTCTGGGGCCAGTCTTGTTCAACATCTTCATCAAATACCTGGATGAGGGGACTGAGGGTACCCTCAGCAAGTTGACTGCTGACACCAAACTGGGAGGACTGTCTGATTCCCTAGAAGGCTGTGCTGACATTCAGTGGGATCTCAACTGGCTTGAGAGTTGGGCAGAGAGGAACCTCCTGAGGTTCAACAAGGACAAGTGCAGAGACCTGCATCTAGGAAGGAAAAACCCCATGCAACAGTACAGGTTGTGGACTGACCTGCTGGAGAGCAGCTCTGCACAGACACAACTGGGCGTCCTGGTTGACAATAAACTATATGAGCCAGCAATGTGCCCTCGTGGCCAAGAAGGCCAATGACATCCTGAGATGCATCAAGAAGAGTGTGGCCAGCAGGTCAAGGGAAGTTCTTCTCCCCCTCTACTCTGCCCTGGTGAGGCCTCATCTGGAGTCCTGTGTCCACTTCTGGGCTCCCCACCTGAAGAGGGACAGAGAACTTCTGGAGAAAGTCCAGTGCAGGGCCATCAAGATGACAAAGGGATTGAAGCATCTTCCTTTATGACAAAAGGCTGTGGGAAGTGGGGCTGTTTAGGAGACTAAGGGGGGATCTCAATATTTAAAAATAATTAAATAGTGGATGTCAGGATGTTGAGACATCCGTTTTTTCGATTGTATCTAGCAACAGTACAAGGAATAACAGGATGAAGCTGGAACACAAAATGTTCCATTTAAACACAAGGAAAAACTATCTCACCGTGAGGGTGAGGGACCCTGGCACAGGCTGATCAGGGAAGGTGTGTCGTTTCCTTCCTTGGAGGTCTTCAAGACCTGCTTGGACATGTTCCTGTGTGATCCGATCTTAGTGGACCTGCTTGAGCCAGGGGGTTCGACTAAAAAAAAAAAATCCTATAGGCATGATTCTTACATCACCTACTTGGCTGAAAACAAGAATGATTCACTTCTACATAATTACTATACTCCTGGTTCACTTAAGGCAAATCTCCAGATTCAACAAAACCTCAAAATACCCTGAACAAGTAAACAGATCAGGCCTTAAGAATTGACTCAGATTTAAAAGGTTTCTAAAGGGACATAGGTATTCAGTACAAATAAAGATTTGGTATAATTTCATATTTGTATCAACAAAATATAGGCTAAGTCATTTCTTGAAAATGACAGTAAGCCAACTAAACATAAACTTATGCAACATTGAAAAGAACAAGGCATGAATTAAGCACAATCCATATTTAAAAGGCCAGCTTTAATATCCAAGAAGAGGACATTTATAACAAAATAACTGGAGAAAAAATGGCCTTGGCCCTCTCTAAAGTAGGAGAGGAATTTGCCCTAAGGCACAACAGTGTTATTTTCAGTGGTATGTATTTCTAAACACATCATCATCTATGTGCTAAATAATATGAAGAAATCACAGTTACTACATTGCCCTATACTATGTATGTATATTCCAAAATATAAGGAGTGATTCTTTCTAGTAGAAAAATAGGAAGGTGTTCCACTGTAATGCAAGAGGTTTGCAGTGGAGTTTATGTATCCTTTTCAGTTTATTTCTTAATTAACACCAAAGCATGGGAGGTGGGATTTTTTTTTTTTGGTGGTGGGGGTGGGTGTTGGTGTTTAAACCTTCCACTGCTGGTGGTCTAGACTGTGCTGGAGAAAATTTGAGTGTTCTGATCAGAAATTTCACTTTATTTAACTTCTAAGTGAAAGTTACACTAAATGTCATTCTTTTTACAAAAAGATACGCCTCCTAACATCACAGAAATAATAATTACATTTTACAAAATATTAATACAATAAGTAGTCCACTTTATATGAAAAGTAAATGCATATTAAAAGCTTTTGCTTTTTTAGGGAGAAAGAAACCAGTGGAAAACTATTTTCTGATTTGTACCTTTCAGCCTTATCACAAATCATGTCAACTACCAGCAATTCTTATCCACTATAATGAAAATTCATTTCTGAGGGAGTAGCAGGTGTACAGAACAACCCATAATCAGTCTACAGAGTCCTTATTCTGGTCAGAACGGAAAATGAATAAGAGTATGATTCATCATTCAATAAATATGAGAACCCACCTGTGCCCTACACAAAGAACAGTACTCTCTATCTCAGCGGACTCAACGAGTTTGACTACACTTACGTGCTTGTAATGCTCAAATAGATCCTACAGAGAGATTTTGGCCTTCATACTGAAAACAAGGCCATGAAAATAAAGTGGATTTCCTCATTTTCATAAATATGTAATTCAGTTCTCCCAGCACTTTACCAAAAGTGAATAAAATTATACCCAGATTCAATGTGGCCTCAGGGTATTTTTCCTTAACAGTTCTTTGAATCTACAGTCTAAGATTTTCAAATATCAATTCTTAAGAAAAACAAAAGGAAAGCATTGCTCTTCCCTTCTGTTGTGTTTTAACCCCAGCCAGTAATTAAGGACCAGGCAGTTGCTCAGTCACTCCTTCCCATCTGATTCTAGTGAATCTAAACCAAAGGAGGATTGAAAAAAAAAATTAAATTTATGGATTGAGATATGATAAGGTTAACTATAAAAATAAAATAATATAATAATTAACTTTTGTCAATAGTAAATATCAATAATCGATACAGTTATTATTACTACCAGAAAAGAAGATTAAAAAAAGATATACATAAAATCCAAGAAAACCAAGTGATGCCCAAATTGCTCACCACCGACAGATGCCTGTGCAGCGATAAGCCCCTCCCCACCAACTCCTCTCAGCTTCTGTACAGGGCACGACATCCTGTGGAATAGCCCTTGGGCTAGTTAGGGTCAGTTCTCCTGGCCATGCTCTCTCCCAGATACTTGTGTGCCTCCTTGTTGGTGAAGAATGAGAAACCAAAAAGTCTTTCACTTATGGTAAGTGCAACAACTAAAACATCAGTGTGTTAATGCCATGGTTTGACATGACAGTCATTTCTGGTAAGGGCAAAGGGGCTGTAAAGATGGCTTCTGTAAGAAGTTGCTCACAACTCTCCCCAGCTCTGAGCCAGACCCACTTCTGGGGCTGAGACAATTAGACGCCTCCACGATCACTTTTTAAGAAGAGGCTGGAAGAAGAGGCTTCTTCCTCCTTCTTCTTCCTGTTTCTTCCTTCTTCTGCCTCTTCTTCTTCTGGCTGCTGTTGGTGCAAGGAGCAGGAACAATGAGAGAAACAACCATGTGGACTCCAAGGTCAGTGATGAAAGAGAGGAGGAGGTGTGCTGGAGCAGAGACTCCCCTGCATTCTATGGAGAGAACTGGTGAAGCTGAGATTTATTTTCATTTCTTTAAAGACCCCGCATCAGCGGTAGAGACTCATTTTGATAATGAGCCCGCATCAGGGGCAGAGACTCATTTTGCTAAAGCTGATCCCAGACTAGAGGCAGCAATTCACTTCATTAAAGGCCCCAAGCCAGGGACAGTGACTGTGGTCAGAGGAGGCTGTGTCCCGTTGGAGGGACCCAGTCACTTCACTACTGACCCAGAGCAAGGGGCAGTGATTTTCCTCTTAAAACTATGGCCAGAAGAGGCCATGTCCAGGGGGAGGGACCCTTTATCACTATGACCAGAGCAGGCTGTGTCCCGAGAAAGGGATCCAATATCCACAGCTGTAACTGTTGGGAGGAACCCACAACAAAACAGCTCATTAAACTTATACGCAGAAGATGCCAAGTCCTGAGAGAGGGATCCCTTATCTGCAGAAACTGCAATCATGGTGAAGTATCGACACCAGAGATATTTACCAAGGACTGTGTCCCGTGTGAGGGACCCTGTATTGGCAGAAGCCGCAGCTGCTGGGAACAACCCACACCAGAGGAGCTCATTAAAGACGGTGTCCCGTGGGAGGGACCTCGTATCGGAGCAGGGGAAGAATGCCAAGAATTGTCCTCATCTGAGAAGACAGAAGCAGCAGAGCCCATCTGTGAGAGACTGACCACATCCCCCACTCCCTGCCCCCCTGAGCCGTTGAGGGGGGAGGAGGTAGAGATATCGGGAGCAGTGAGCTGGGCCAGGGAAGAAAGGAGGGATGGGGGACGCAGATCTTAAAGTGCTGGTTGTAATTTTCTCATCATCCTACTCCCTTTTTGCTTTTATTCTGTTGTGTTTCTTGCAGAATAAACTTTCCTACTTTCCTCTCTAAGTCCAGTACTGGAGTCTGTTTTGCCCAGAACCGTAATTGGCAGCGAGCCCTCCCTGCCTTTGTCTTAATCCACAACAATCTTGCTTATCTTTTTACTCCCATTTTGCTGGGGCCTCAGCCATCCTAACAAGGTTGGGGGTGAATGAGGGAACCAAGCGAGAGACTGTCATGGTGCTGCTGTGCTAGCTGGGCCAAACCACAATGGTTATCAACATTATTCTCACACTAAATACAAAATACAGAGCTGTGTCAGTTGCTGGGCAGAAAAATAACTATATAATGTGCAAAACTATGACATTCTTACATAATAGCATTCAAATATTATGACCTCTCACGACTAGGCAACAAAATCAAAGTTTGTTCAAGCTACAGAGCTGTGCACAAACTGCAGAATCACAGTTCAAGTTAGAAAGAAGAATGCATATCTCTTAACTTACCATAAATAAAAAAAACTTGAATCATATTCATCAGCCTGCAAATCTTAGTTCTTTGAACGTCTTGCTTTATTTCCAGCATTTTATTGTGTCAAGCTGACAAAATAACAGCCTCGGGCTTAAGGATAAGTATGTGCAATGGTTAATGACTTGAATTTGTTAAAGTTTTACTCCTACATATCATGCAGGTGTATGTATGTACAAGTACTTCAACATTTGTCAGAAGGCTAGGGCATCACTTTTTTATAGTTATAGGACAACAGGTAAGGGGATGAAGCTAGAACACAGAAAGTTCCATTTAAACATATGAAAAAACTATTTTACTGTGAAGGTGAGGGAGCCCTGGCACAGGCTGCCCAGAGAGGGTGTTGAGTCTCCTCTGGAGGTTTTCAAAACCAGCCTGGATGCATTCCTGTGTGACCTGATCTAAGTGGAGCTGCTTCAGCAGTGGGACTTGGACTAGATGATCTCTAAAGGTCCCTTCCAACCCCCATTATTCTATGAGTCTATGTTTTATATCCTACTACACAGAACTGGAGGTGACTTTTATTAATTAACTATACCATAGACACTTTGAAAGGCTATTTTTTGTGTGGTTTGAACCTATACCTATCTTTCCTTTGGGACACTTACATGTATCTTCTTAGAAGTCTGAATTTAAAAATACAGAGACAAAGTAAGTGTAATATTTCACACAACACCCTCATGACCCACTAGTATACACTTTGGGCTGACAACACCCTTTGATTCACAACAGATTACCCCAGTAAGAGCTTGGGTAAGTAAAGACAGATGTAAATGGGTATTTGTCATGGTCTAAGCCCAGTCAGCAACTAAGTCCCATGCAGCTTACTTGCTCACCGCTTCCCAACCCCACCTTGCTGTGTTGAGATAGGTAGGACAAAAGACAAATAAGGGTTGGGTGGATCAAGATAAGGACAGGGAACTCTCACTCAGTGTTCCAGGTAAAAAAGACTTGACTACTCGACTTAAGGAAGAAAACAAGACCAGTTTAATCCACCAATAACTATAAATGGAACAATCAGAAAACAAAAACAGAGGATGATCATGAGAAACTTACAACTAGCATGTGAAGATCTCCTTCTCCCTGCTCCCAATATCTCTACCTACTCATCCCTTCAGCAGTGCCTGGGAGGTAACCAACTCCTCTAGGAAGGGCTCCTTCATGACCTGTTGGCAGATCTCAGCTCCACTTTGCCCCTCCTGGGTTCCAGGAGGACAGGCTGCTGTCTCACCATGGGATGCAGGGAGGTCTTTGCTCCAGCACATCTCCTTCTCTTTTCTCATCGATCCTGCAGTCTTTCTTTCTCATTCCACTCCTTCCACCACCTCCACACCTCTCTTCCTCTTCTGCTCCTTAAATAAAGATTATGGAGACACCTAACTGGCTCACCTACAGAGGTGGATCTGACTTAGAGCTGGTGAAGCTTTGAGCAACTTTTTACAGGGGCCACCACTGCAGCCCATCTACCATTAGCAAAAATAGCTCCATGAAAAGCCAATACCATACTTCAATATGGGTAGGATGAAGGTTGGATCTCACTCACAACAAGCACCAGAGAATCACTTCTGAGAAAATTATCAAATGTACAATCATGTGAAATCAGGAAAATTTTATCTCTTCCCATATGTCACACTGTTTTTACATTGGATATAACATCCTCAGTCTTGAACATCTCTAAGCCATCATTAATTACCTAACTGTAAAAAGGGTGACAGTAAGACAAACTACAGTGGTCTGGACCCTTCATTCCAACATGCTGTAACAGAAACTTAAAGTACACTGTCACCTAAAACACAAATCCTATAGCTGTTTCTTGGTTGGACAGTGAATCTCTAAACTGAACTGAGCCAACAATCCACAGGCTGTATCTAGCACCCCCAGGTTAGTGTTGCGCTATTTAACGTGATGAATCACTCTAAATTTCCAGTTATTTATTCCTTTAGAAGAACTAGAGCTTATTAGAACTAGAGCTACTTGCAGACTTTGAAACTGCCCCATGTTACAGCTGCAACTGCACAAATACTCTTTAAATCCTCAGAAGTAACACTTTAGTTGAAACAATCTATTCACTTTTCTGCTTTCAAAATCCACCTTCAGGGATCAATTTCTATCTTTTGAAAAGCTAGATATGTTTCTTTCTAAAAGCAGAATTACACGCAAGAGCCTGATCTAATCTTACTATAATAATCTTCTCAGTAGTGGAAGGTAGTCTTCACTGCAAAAAAAAACAGACAAGAAGCTGGAAGTTCATGTCAGTAATAACCTTCTTTCACCCTTCTTTGTGTTTGCTCTCTCATTTCTTTGAACTGATACCAGCAGACTTGACTACATAGAACAGCTGACTGTCAGGAAGTGTGACACTGTCACTTCTATTCATGTTCTGATCCTCAAAGCTCCAATGCCATAAGACATAACACAGCATAGACCAGACCAAGAATGCTCATTGAGTTAGTTTCATAGCAGTCTCATTTTCAGTGTGTTTTGGGTTGAGGGAAGACATGAGTGCACACCGAGTGGAGAAAAACTAAGTGGAGGTATTCCTGAAGGCAAGTTTGGTAGGCATTCAATACCTTATGCAATGAGGACCAACAGTTAGTGCCAGTTTCTGGAATTAACTGGGGAGTCTATGGAGTGGTGTCACTGTAAGTTCATAGTGTAGCCATATAGATGACAAGACTCACTGATGCTACTTCAGAGATAAATAAGCTATACAAATATTTAAGTCACAAAGCATAAAAGATCTGTGGGTAGTTTAAGGCTTAGAATGACAAGTGTATGGGAAAAAAAAATAATGAATTACTGATATTTACTTTTAAGAGTCAAGAAAAAGCTTCTATGATTTCATTTCAATCTTGTTATTTCCATCACTTTTACTGAGTGATTAAGGGCAACTTTTCAGGAGGATTTTTGGTAAAAAAAACCCACCAAAGAATATCCAGTGAGGAAATCATCCTGGCATCATGAACTCTGAAGAACTTGGCAATCATTTTGTGTATATTTTTGTAATTTTTTGTCAATAAAAATGGATTTTTTTTAACCTTAAAATTGATCTGAATTTAAAAGTTTGTATTATTAGCAAGCTTGGCAATTATTTCTCAAAGCATGTAAAAAAGTTTTCACAATTATTTCTATGAGCATATTAAATTGACTAAGACATTAGATGAATAAAACAAATTGTATCATTTTATTTTATCTCCCAATTAGCAGAAAAGAAAGTTCTTTACATAGTAAACAACACACAAATATTTTAGAAAATTCCTAAACCTACTATTGTTTCCCAAAAAGATGGCTTCTGACAATATATACCATAAGAGATCACCTTACTTTTTCTCTCCAAGAAAAAGTATTTTCTCCAAGATCACGAAAGAGAATAAAATTTCATTAAAAAGGCATTTTATACACGACCTAAACTAATTATTAATCTTGTATTTAATACAATTTATCATACATATCATACTATTTTTAATTATAGATTTAGAATGATAAAAAAATTTATTCTTCTGTAGAAGGAAATAGTCAAAATAATCGATGCAGTGCAGATTTCCATTATCTATGGTAAGAATGGAGCTACAGGCAATCAACTGCTGCTTTTCATGTGCAGCATACATACTGTGGACATTAGAAAAGGATTAAAGTAGTTATTAAAATACTCAGTACAGTTGTTCTCTTTAAAAAAGTAGAATTTTGCACACATACTTGTTAAACCTGAATGTTGATAACATGACTTGATTGATATATGGAAATCTAATGACTGTATTTTGTTTCATATGTCTTATACAACAATTTCAATTGCAAAACAGAATGAAAGGACATTTTAATACACTGTTAATGTTATTAATTTTCAGTTTCTTGCATTTTAGAAAGCAAAATAGACTTAAGCAAAGCAGATTTATTCATCAAAGGTGCTTCTTTAAAAAAAAGTAAGGCGTTTAGTATGATACAAGCACATGAATAAACTTTATGTATTCCATAAACAGAAAATAATTATAATTATACAGGTACAATCGTTAAACTGTTCAGTTCTGTGTGTCCAGGCAAATTGCCCTAGAGTATGCAAAAGTGAAATACAAAAAGCTCACCTTGAACAAATATTCAAAAAAATCTAATGAAACTTAAAAATGTTTTATCCTTCTTTGAACTATGTGTCAAAGTCGATTTGACTCAACCCAGGGAATTAAATCAATCCTGCTGTTTTAAAGACAACTAAAGAAGCACTTCTCAGTGTCAAAACATAACTTTTATCGCACTTTTCCACTTCAGATGTTTTCATCCAGTGATGATACTATAGGATAACTGTTTCACTGGTTTTGGTAATCTTTGAATTCTGCCTATTTTCACCAGTACCAATTTTTATATCATATTCCATATTATAAATGAGAACATTTCACAGGATTACTCAAAGGAAGTTCAAATGTGAGCATGAATACCTTACCTTGGTGGATAATGATGGAGTTACAGATGTGTAAGGCAAGGTGGGTCACCCGTAAGTCCATGGGCTTTGACAGGATAAACCCATGACTGCTGAGGGAGCTGGCTAATGTTATTGCTAACCCACTCTCCATCATTTTTGGAAGATCATGGAGCACAGGTGAGATGCCTGAGGGCTAGAGGAAGGCTAATGTTGCTCCAGTCTTCAAAAAGGGCAAGAGTAGGTACCCAGGAAACTACAGGCCTGTCACCCTCACATCCATCCCTGAAAAATGTGACAGAATAGCTCATCTTGGATGTCATCTTTAAACACACAGGGAAAATATGGTTTCACCAAGGGAAAATCCTGTTTGACCAAACTGATAGACTTCTACGAGGGTATAACTAGCTGGATAGATGATGGGAGAGCAGCAGATGTCATCTACCTTGACTTCAGTAAGGCTTTTGACACTCCCATAACATCCTCATCAGAAAGTTCAGGCTGTGTGGATTGGATGAGTGGACGGTGAGGTGGATCGAGAGCTGGCTGAATGACAGAGCCCAGAAGATGCTTATCAATTGCACAGAATCGAGTTAGAGGCCTGTGGCCAGGGGAGTTCCACAGGGATGGGTTCTGACACCAAACTTGGAGGACTGGCTGATTCCCCAGAAGGCTGTGCTGACATTCAGTAGGATCCCGACTGTCTTGAGAGTTGGTCAGAGAGGAACCTCCTGAGGTTCAACAAAGACAAGTGCAGAGTCCTGCATCTGGGAAGGAACAACCCCATGCACCAGTACAGGCTGCGGACTGACCTGCTGGAGAGCAGCTCTGCAGAGAGAGACCTGGGAGTCCTGGTTGACAATAAACTACACATGAGCCAGCAATGTGCCCTCATGGCCAAGAAGACCAAAGGCATCCTGGGATGCATCAAGAAGAGTGTGACCAGCAGGTCGAGGGAGGTTCTTCTCCCCCTCTTGTCTGCCCTGGTGAGGTCTCATCTGGAGTACTGTGTCCAGTTCTGAGCCCGCCAGCTTAAGGGAGACAGAGAACGTCTGGAGAGAGTCCAGTGCAGGGCCACCAAGATTATCAGGGGACTGAAGCATCTTCTTTATGAGAAAAGGGGTAACGGGATGAAGCTGGAACACAAAAAGTTTCCACTTAAACATAAGGATAAACTTTTAGTCTGAGGGTGAGGGAGCCCTGGCACAGGCTGCGCAGTGGGGTCATGGAGTTCCCTTCACTGAAGGTTTTCAAAATCTGCCTGGATACATTCCTGTGTGACCTGATTGAGGTACACTCTAGAAGTCTTTTTCAATTCTTACCATTCTATGATTGTATTATTTTATTTTTGCCAACTCCTGGTAATAGTGACATCCTAGGTAAAATTGTATTTCTTTGGTGAAATCAAGGTGTAAATTAGTAAATAATGTAGTATTTCTGTGAGTGATAAAAAATATCTCATGTGATCATTTGCAAGAAGTTGGAGGCCAGTCACTACTGCTCATGCCCAGGAGTGCATATTAAATGTCTATGTATATCTTCTGACTTAAACCAAATAGGTATCTACCTGAACAAGTTTATATAACCAGCTTTTAACACAGATGTCCTATCAAGTGACTTTAAGTGTTAGGGGGAAAAATGCCATCAAAACCATTCTATCCTCTATTTAAAAGCTATTGTGAACAGTTTCATGTAAAATGCTCTTGGAAAATTTCAAAAATATTCACATAATGAATTGATTATCTGCTGCCTATGTCAACAATTCTCTAGTGAAGTTCTATTGATTGATAAAAGGTATTTTAACAAATACTGATTATCATATCTTACATTAAACACATTTAAATTGAAAGAAAGGCAACCAGCAAGCAGGTCTAATGCCTTTACTCACTAAGGAAATCACTGTTCTATTCTGGATGCACTGAACACAAGGCAACTTGAAAGCAACTTCTTTCATATTTATAAAAGGCAGACCTTAAGTCTAAACAGTAGTCCTTGACCTGCTAGATAACAGCATAAGTATTAATAGCATGAAAGAAGTTATTGTTTGTTTAGTTCTCATAGTTACTGTTTGTTTGGCTCTCATAACTTGAAAACAGTACACCTGAAGACATATCATATGAGTAACTGTTTGTTTGGCTCTCATAACTTGAAAACAGTACACCTGAAGACATATCATATGAGTAAATGTTTGTTGTTTGTTACTAAGTTCGTGATGCTTTCCAAGAGAATGAGGAAACTCTAAAGACGGAAAAAAAGATAGCTTTTGCCTTTAACAGACAGGCATCCTACACTAGGAAACATTAGTCACTACAGGCGAATTAGGCTGGCATTATCATAGTTTACAAAAAAGCATTTCCCATTACCTTCTTTAAATATATGTGCTGGGTACTGACTGTATGCAATTTGCAGAAAATAATGCTGAGAGAACAGTACACTTCTGTAAAAACTGTCTAAAGAAGAAAAACACTATTTTCTGCACATATCTTCATGAATTAAATACTTCTGAAAATGTATTTTAGCTATTATAGATAACAGATTTAAAAGATATATACTCAATATGAATAAAATAATTTGATAAAAAGAAATGTCATCAAAAAAAGAGAAGTCAATCCAAATAGCATTTCCTCTTGTGTATAACTGGAAGCAGACTGCAAATTTCAGTTATTCAGAGTTGTGTTAAAAATCTGAATTGCAATATCCATACAGTTAAATAACAAAAAAATCACACAGCTATGAAAATCTAAAAATATATGCAAGAATAGTTTACAGAGTATTTCATGTGGATGTAGCACAGAAATTGTTAGTCCTTCTCTTATGTATCAGTGTCCAATTCTATGCAGCATTTATGACTATTCTCACAATAGAGAGAGTATCAACAAGATCATCTGTAAATCGATCTTATTTCTCTACTTCTGTTGCAGAAACAGGCCAATTAAAAAAAAACCAGAAAAGCTTACCTTTAACTTCAAACTTCAGAGTATGTTTTACCAATTTAGGACTGGAGAACTCAACATGCAACTCAATCAACAGCTGTGGTAGGAAAACAATTTGTCTAACTATTAGGTGTGTTTCCTCCAACTTTCTTTTCATTCATAAACACATTTGCAGAAAGCACTTGTATGTGGTAACTAGTAAAACTACCCCAGTTGTATTCAAGATACCACTGCATTTTTCTTGGACCTTTATGCTGTATTCCATCCTGTGCAATTCTAGCTATTAAAGACAGGATTTTAACCTACTTTTGTACCTAAATGCAAATTACACTGTGTTCTTGCACTATTAAGAATAAATTATCCTTTATCTTTATCTGTAAGAATAAACTATCCTTTATCTTTTACAGTCAATGAATTTTCTACACATGCTTATCTGAGTTACTCACTGAATCAGAAGAGAAGTTCAGACTACAACAGCAAATCATAATTCCAGGAAGAAATTAAGATTTTTTTATTATAATTTGTGTAAATATATGAAAAGGTAACACACAAAATTAAATTTGTACTACTGTATTTGCCTCTGAATACATTTGCCATGATTTGCACCTGAATGCTAGTAATTTCACTCTAATCGAAGACGATAACATTCATGTCCTACGTGATCTGTAACATCAGCTGTGAAGCGTGGAGAAAAGAAAGATGCAACACTACAGTGCACTGCTCCGGAGTTGCCCTGTTAGGCACACACAAATGGTCTTAGCTGCTGGAATGCAGCACCTGATGCTCTTTTGACTCTTCTGAGACAGTCTTTTAAATGAATACTTTCATTTTTTCCTTTAGTTCAGCACAGCTTAACAAGAATTTTCACCCTGAGAAACAATAGTTTGAAGCCACAGAAAAATTATCTCTTTTTTAATTGATAGATTGCATTATAAAATACATATATTTTATTTATACAGCTATAAAGAAAAGAAAAGAAAAACAAAAAAAGAAATAAAAAAGCTCAGGTTCTGTTTGCTTTTTCTTATGGGGAAAAGTAAAGTGTTGACATAACTGATATAATTGGAAGAGAGATATGCCACATTTGCTGTTTTACACTACCATAAGTCTGGTACTTCGTTCTCTTTTTTCCTCCCTTCCCCAGTTGTTGGAGACTTTATTTGTAACTTAATTTACATCATGAACATTGTAAAACTACAGAAGCTTAGAAAGAACTTCAAAATCTAGCTCACCTTTAGCTTAGGGCAAAATTAGCTATGTATGTAATACAGCATCAGAAATTATATTTGATCAGATTATTTTTAAAAACCACTGTGATGAATGAACCACAATCTCTGTAAGCAGTGTTCAGCCATCCTTAGCAATGGTTGAAGAAAAGCACTGCAATACAACCAGACATTATAAACTATAAAGTACTTTTTTCCCTGAATAAAGCAAAAATAAAGGGAAAAGTTAATATGCAACCTCTTCCTTTCTGAATACTAGACATTTTCATTTGTTTAAATATGTTTGTTACCAGTATACGCATCCTAGATCTCTGTTACCCTTGAGCAGACTCTCTCTAATACACATATGTGCAGAACCTCATTCATTTAGGAAAACGAATATATAAACTGAAAGACACAGCAAAGTATCAAAATTCTTTATGTATTTGCTCTCTGTGTTTAAACCTTAGTTTCCAGGTATATCATTTTCATTGCAAGTTAACTTTTTCAATGGATGTAACACTTTTGAGAATCACTTTAGGATGATTTTTGGAATGATTTTATCAGTAAGTTAAAAGTTAAGATTTCCACCATAAATGAACAAAAAATTATATGGGGAATTTTATAGCACCTTCAGTTACTACTGATGTGGCATTCTACTCAAACTGTTAAAAAAGTTCATCTGTTATATCTGAAGATGGGTCTATGATTCTAAGAAAGACCACATGATTCTTTCCATTGGAGAGCCAAGCCATTACCAGGTGTTGATGACAGCACTAATATAAAATTCAAAATCAATAGTAAAATTTATATCCTCAGCTGTATGTTAAAAGATAGTATTTCTTCATCAACATTAAGAAAAAAAAAAAAGCACAGATCTATCCATCTCAAGGATACCCTGGCAGATAATGCTTTGTTAGAATCGAAGTTATGATCATTATAAGTGATCATTGGAAAAAATTTTGCATGCCCCTGGGAAATTTTGGGTGGCATACAGTCAGTTATATTTTCCAAGAATCAACAGATTTATTTCCCAAATCAGTGCAATTTACCTGATTTTGTACAGGAAAAAAAAAATGCAAGGAGTTGCCAGGGAAAACAGCTTAAAATATAAATTTCACTGTATTTTCCACCTGTTTCTTCTAGAATAATTTCTCTCAACTGAGAAAGTGTCAGGGCATGGGGTGGGAAGTGGGACAAAGATTCAAGAATGAGGGAGTGAAGATGATTCTAGGAGAAAAGATTGGAAAGTCGGAAGTTGGGCTTTTTAAAATTTTTTCTTTCTCACTATGCAAATAATTTTTTTAAACCAGCAATAAATTAAATTAATTTTCCTCAAGTTGAATCTGTTTTGCACATGACAGGAAAAAAAAGCTATCATCATCATTACTATGTAATTGTTCCTACTCTTTGTGTGCACATAATTTAGGTAGTAACAACTGCTGGATTGTTTTTTAAAAAACAATACCTATATTCTGATAATAAAAAATCTACTAAACTAGAACTCCTTATTCCAGTTGTTAGCTGAGTTTTCAAAGCAAATAAAGATTTGTGATCATGTCCAGTTTAGGTGGCTACATCAAGCCATAACTTCAACAATAGCTCACTCTGGGAACAGGAGAGCAGAGATTTCAAAGAGATTAAATTCCTAAAGGTTATGTCAAAACCAATAGCCACTAGGTATGTGGCCTCACTAAAGAAAGAGTTGGGAACCAAACTTTCCCCTTTCAAAATACCAGAGATATCTCTACTTCCTTCCCCTTCAACGGCTCAGGGAGGGTAGGGAATGGGGGATGTGGTCAGTCTCTCACATATGGGCTCTGCTGCTTCTCTCTTCTCAGAAAAGGACAACTCCTGGCATTCTTCTCCTGCTCTGATACAGAGTCCCTCCCATGGGACACAGTCTGCTCTGATACAGAGTCCCTCCCATGGGACACAGTCCTTAACGAACTTCTCTGGTGTGGGTTCTTCCCAGCAGCAGCAGCTTCTGTCGGTACAGGGTCCCTCTTGCAGAACGTAGTCCTTAATGAACATCTCTGGCATGGATTCTTCCCAACAATTGCAGTTTCTGCCAATACAGGGTCCCTCTCTTGGGACATGGCCTCTTCTGGCCCGCAGTTTTAATGAACTTCTTTGGCATGGATTCTTCCCAACAGTTACAGCTGCTGTGAATTTGGGGTCCCTCACATGGGACATGGCCTCCTCAGGTCATAGTCACTGCCCTGTGCTCTGGGTCTTTAATGAAGGGAGATCTTTAACAAAACACAAACAAATGTCAGCTTCATCAGTCCTCTCCACAGGATGCAGGGGGTTCTCTGCTCCAGCAGCACTTCTCTCACTGACCTTGGAGTCCGCATGGTTGTTTCTCTCTCTCTTCTAACTCCTGGCACCACCACCAGTCAGAAAAGAAGGGATAGAAGAAGGAAGGAACAGAAGAAGGCTTCTTCTTCTTAAAAAGTGACCATGGAGGTGTCTAATTGTCTCAGCCCTAGAAGTGGGTCTGGCTCAGAGTTGGGGAGAGTTTCGAGCAACTTCTTACAGGAGTCATCTTTACAGCCCCTTCTCCCTTACCAGAAACAGCTGTTGTGTCAAACCATGACACTGTTTGCTGGATTTTGCTGATAAAGGATGCTCACCTTCTTCATTTTTTCCTTGAAGCCACAAAAGAGCAGAAAAAGTGCAGAGACTGGGAAGGCCAGCATTTTAGCAAAACCACCAACAGTGCTTGTTTAATATTGACAATGCTTTAGCATCCCCCTTCTGCCGTTTTTTAAAATGTGAGAATCAGTAGTCCATTATACATAATTTGCCCGTATGATGTACTGATTAGTGAAAGAAACAATAAAGTATTGTAAATAGAAATGCAGACAGTACTCCTCCTACTCAATAAAATGAAGCCGTAATGTTTTGAAATGAGCAGATTTATTTGTCTCAAGTTTAAATGACTGCTAAAAAAACACAGGACAAGCATCACTTCAACCCTGACATACATGATGTACAATATAGCTACATAAATTTTAGGTTTTTACATGCATAATGGCACTGATTATAATTCTAGGGAGGATTTAACTTACTACTGTAACATTGTGTTTCACTGCAGAAGATGTCTGACACCTACACACGTTTTACCATTTCCTTGGTAATAGAAAGTTAAGAGCAGTGTACACCCTGTGTAAAATGTTGTCTGTACTGTGCAAGAATATCAACAAAGTTTTGGCAACTCAGAAATTCTTTGGAAATACTCATCACTAATTTTCAAATTTACAGACAATCATGACTGAAATAATTTCCCCATCTAAAATGTACATGGAGAAGCATAGCAGCACACTATCATTAAAAAAAAAAAACCTTTTAATTGTTTTCCCTAAAACTACCATGCACTGAGTTTCACCTTCCGAACAGGTTACGCACTAAAAATCCTTGTTTTATTTTAGTATGGCTGTTAAAATAAAATGAGATTGGTTTTAAGAGACATATTGCAATAAGCATACTAAGCATTTGCCTTTAAATGGTGACAGAGAAACAGACACTGTGTTTACTTATTACTATCAGGACCTTTTTTATTTTCCCTTCTCTATCCTTTACACTCTAGCAGCATCCATCCTGCTTTACCACCAATGGTTACATTAGTATCCATGGCAAGCAATTTTCCAAAGCTAACCTGCCAGAACTCTGCTGACAGAGCAGGGTCAATCTCCAATTCACTGCTGTGAATCAGCTCACCGTGACAGCTAAAGGCAAGCTTTTGGGGCCAGCTACCTTGTAAATTGGTGAGGTATGTCATCTAAACACATACACAATCACTGAGATGCAGGAGGAGGGTTCTATTCCTTGCTGGAAAAGTAATAAATGAGTAAACAGAAGTGCACAGGAAATGAGACTCAGTCAAATAAAGGGAATTTCTCACTTCCAAGAAAATGTAATAATGTTTATTATGGTGAATGGCCTCACTGACTCCAAGATCAGAAAGATAAATTTGCTTCAGAGAAAAAGATACTATCTAGAAGGCCTCAAAGGAAGACCAGAGATAATGTCCCATTCAGAAAGGGTAATCTCTGTCATCCTGGAGCCTGCAAATACAGGAACACAAGGTGTCCAAACAGTGGCAAATGCATGTCAGTTGAATAGACGGAAGAGATTTTTCCATATCAAAATCCATGTTAAACACAATAAACATGGCTTCTCTTTCGGTTGTTCAGAAATATTTCTAGATATATTGTCTATTTCAAAGGTTCTCAATTAACTCTAAAATTTATTTGCATTGGCTGAAATGAAATGCAATCCCAAGTTAGCCAGATAATTGCCGCTGCTTCTTCTCAGCGGGAGGCCTCCTCACACTTCCCACTGCTACTCTGTGGGGTCCCTGCCATGTGAGACAGTCTTTCACGGACTTCTCCAATGTGGGTCCATCCCATGGGCTACAGTTCCTCACAACCTGCTCCAGCATCGGGACTCTCATGGGTGCAGCTCCTCATACCCAGCCCAAACATGGGTCATCCACTGGGAGAACAGTTCTTCACGCACCGACTGCTCCAGCCTGTGTCCCTCACAGGATCCCAAGTCCTGACAGCAAATCTGCTGTCTGGGGTGGGCTCCTTTCTCCCCACAGACTCCCAGGTCCTGCCAGGAAGTTGCTCCAGGATAAACTTCTTACAGAGTCACAGACTCCTTCAGGCATCCACCTGCTCCTCCACAGGCTGCAAGTGGATCTCTGCTCCCCCGTGGCCTCCACGAACTGCAGGGACACAGCTGCCTCATTATGATCTTCACCACAAGTCACAGAGGAGTCTTTCTTCCAGGGCCTAAGCTCCCTTCTTCCCCTCCTTCTCCACTGACCTTGGTGTCTGCTGAGATGTTCTCACATTCTCACTTCCTGCAGCTGCTGCAGTTCAGCAACTGTGCAGCAACTTTTTCTCCTTCTCAAATATGTTATTCACAGAGGCGTTATCTCAATCAGTAATTGGCCAGGCCTTGGTCAGCTGTGGGATTCATCTTAGAATTGACTGGCCTTATTCCTGTCAGCTACAGGGGAAGCTTCTAAAGATAAAATTAAAAATTTGTTCTGAAACAGTGCAACAGAAATCCAGGGTATGATCAAAGACGATTAATTTTATATTATGAGTCAAGAGAAATCTGTAGCATTTAATAAATTGCTCCTAATCTCTAGTAATATGTATCAGAAGCCAGAATTACTAAACAGTTACTATAAAACACATCACCAGTTATGCTGCAAAATGAAGTACCTGAGTACCACTTACCACATAAAATGAAAGACTGGTTAAATAAGAAAAATTGAAAAACATTTTGAAGAAGGCTTGAATTTCTGTACGTGCATTAAAGAAACGATGTTGTGCTTGGAGCTGCTTTTTTAAAGGAAAAATTTGATTCATGAAAATCAAGTTTTTCATAAAGTTTGGAACTGTATTTGAAACTCCAAAGAGCTACAACTCAAAGTGCCCTCATAGACTTCTGCAGACACCATGCCATTAATGAAGTTCCCTCAAAAAATCAAGATCATTTCCTTTACACAGTGAAGATCTTTTTACTGAATAACATAGGTCTTCCAAGTTTGAGACTTTTTTTTTTTGGAAGATAAATAAACTATGTGAGAAGATGCCTGTGCTGTTATCCAGCTCCTTGATCTAAAATACTGATTCTTTTATTCTGTACATATTTGTATGATTTTTCTACATGCTCATGTGTTTTTAATGTTTCTAACTAAATCTTTCCATTCTGCTTCAACTTTTATTTAGGTGCTATCTCCATTTGAAAGATTTTAGGTTGATTTGACAATATATACACTGTATGAGACAGCAGACAAAGATTTTGTACCTGTCAGTAGGTTTTTGCTAACTGTCAGCAGTCTCCAAGGATCTAAGTTCTTTGGGACAGAGATGTTCTTACACTGACAATGTACAGAAATATCTTTATCACATAGCTAGCTATGATTATGGTATCAAAAAAAAAAAAAAAAAAGGAGCCTCCTCAGAAAAGATTAGACTACCTCAACTGAACTTGAATTGTGGCAGAAAATAAGAGCATGGTAACTCTGTGCATTACTCCTGAATTAGTTTCTAAGAAAGTAAAATTACCATCAGTGAGTGGCCTATTCGGTTCAACACACATGTTCGTCATACTTCTTTTCAAACAAGCTTGCAGAAGGGATTCCTTTCAAAAAGCAGGCTAGGAGATGAATGCATTAAGGGTAGCATGGTGGAGAAGGACTTGGTAATATTGGTGGATGAAAAGTTGGTATGAGCTGCCATTGTACACTTGCAGCCCAGGAAGATAACTTGAGCTGCAGCAAAAGCATGACCATCAGGTCAAGGGATGTGAGTCTGCTCCTCTGCTCTTTTAAGACTTCACTTGGAGTACTGTGTCCAGTTCTGGAGTCCTCAGCATAGGACCTTTCTTAAGCAAAAAGGGATAGGGTTGTTCAGCTTGGAGAAAAGAAAGCTCCAAGGAGATGCAAGTGTAGCCTTTCAATACTTAAAGGTGGCTTCTAACAAAGACAGAGATTTTTTACTAAGGTCTATAGTGCACTGGTTTTAAACTAAAAGAGGATAGATTTAGATTGCACATGAGAAAGAAATTATTTCTGATGGTAAGATATGGAAACAGGCTGTTAAGAGTATCTGGGGATATCTCCTCTCTGGAAGTGTTGAAGGCCAGGTTAGATGGAGCTTTGAGCAACATGATTTAGTAAAAGATGTTCTGGTCCATCACAAGGAGGTTAGAATTTTAAAGGCCTCTTCAAACCCAAAAGATTCTATCATTCTATGATGCAATATGTGCCATTCACTTTAATAAGTGCAAAGTATTTCTGAAGTATTCATGTTTCCCCAAGTATTCATTTGGGAATAAAAAGTACAAAATAGTAAAGAACAATTTGAATTTAATCTTATGTCTCATGGCTTTCCTATTATAAAGACTACTCCTTTTATAATTATTCTGGATTCTTTTCTGAGCAAGGTAAACCATGATTTTTCCCAGTTTTCCAGTTAACAGATCTGTAAGTGAAATCAGATTATATTCCAAAAAGCCCAAAAGTATTAATGAGTCAAATACTTACAACACACAGAAATAAAAAAATCCACAGAACATTGTTGGTAAAATGTACCTTAACCTTTGATTTATAAATTATGCTTTTAAAAGGCAGCCTAGAATGGAATAACAAGCTTTGAAAGACTTTTTTTTTTTTAACTATTTGGGTTTAGTTTTGACACTAACCCACCACAGCTCATCCTGTGTTTTTCTTCATTCTACCAGTGGAGATGTAAAGAGAATCCAAGCCTACAGCTTCCATATTCTTCAAGTAATTTATCTTACTCTATAAATTTAACACAGATATTTCTCCATGCAAGATTTTAATCAGAAAATGCTTTTCCTGGTGCTGATTTAGAACACATGCATTCAGTCCTCCATGCCTTCCCCCAACACACTCGTTAACTAAATTATGACCTAGATTTGAATTGTTCCCCTTCAATTCCATCAGTTCTCAGAACGTTAGAAGATGGCATTGAGTAAGGGACATGAGTTATATTTTACATAACATCAATAAATCCATACAAATATCTCTAAGCAAACTCACGGAGAATTTGCAGGGAAAGCTCACATACTTCAGCATAAATCCAGAGAAAGAAGTTATAGTTTAATGTAGTTTCAGTATACCAGATTTTCACCATGAGAAAGACTTCTAATGAGCTGTGAGAAGAGAATCTGAGGGGAAAAAAGCATGAGATTGCATTTACGCATTTTCTCCTTGCCAAACTGGTTCATTTATAAATGTTTCATAATTTCAATTATGCTTTTATATAACTCACAAAAAGAAAATCCAAAGTTCTAGCAGCTGTATTTCAAGGCAATAAATCATTTTAAGTAGCTCTTATATATCATATTGAACTCAGATTCTCCAACATCATCTGTATCTCAATCTTGTATTCCAACTGTTTCATCCCTATGTTGTGATCCTGCTGTAAAAGTAGAAGATAAGTTTATTTCAATTCTTAATTTGCATCAGAAGTATTTCAAAACAAACCTAAGCTACATGACAGAACTAGAATTTTTAACATAAATTTGTGTAATACATTATTTCAAGGTTTTGTTTGTATTCTAAGCTGACATTTTTGTAGAAGTAGTAGTAGTAGTTTGCTTCAATGGGATTTTAAAGAGTATATAGATGAGTCTTGCAGTTTAGCAGTAAAATGTTTCGGAACTATAAAAAAATACTTCCATGGACTGAGGAGAAAGGATAAGCAATAACATAAATGGGGAATCCACTGTAAATCAATGTTTTTAGGTTTGACTGGAATCATAATAATTTTCATGGTAGGTTAATGCAGGAAAAAAGATAAAGGGAAGAATGGTTTCCCTTTTCATTGCTTCATTCACATAGTTCTACTACTATTATAAGAAATAATTAAAAATTGTTTCATATGATGCTTAAATCTCAAAAGACCGAGTTTCTCAACACTGCCACAATTTTCTGATATAGTTGAGCTGTATTCCACTTGAGAAAGAATTTCAGGTTGCTTGTACTGCCATGTGAAGTATATAATACTGTCATAAATAAATTTTGCATTGTTTATTTCTGTTAGTCTTCACAAATACACAGATAACATCTATAAAAACATAGCAAGTGAGCAGTGAAGTAGAAAATATAATCTTAAGGACTATTTTATCTGATGTTTATCTCAGTGCCATGTTTTAAAAATATAGATTGTCACAGTTTAGAAACCACTCTTTTAAACAGCTCCATATTTAACTGCAGTTTTTATAAGTACACACACCCAATAATGATATATTATGACATGCATCTGTCTTGAAATATAGCTCCACAATGCTATTCCACACCATGACAGGTTAATTGTGAAAGCATTCTAAGATATATAAGAATTAGCCAGTTGTCTTGGTGGCTGGCAAGAGAAAATAAGTTTTCTATGTACCAGAATACAGTAATTGAAAAACAGTGTTTCAATTTCATTTTAACAAGTTACAACAGGCATTTCACCAAACAAAACACAGATTTTCATTTCTTTATTTATTTTTACATTTGTTTCATTTCATTACATAGTCATCAGTCTTAAGGAGTCCTAGGCAAAAAAGAGATAAAGAAATGGCTTTCATTTAAACTTGCAGCTTTCTCAATCTGAAGCAAAACATAAAATGTAGCTTATTCTGTGGAAACATTTTATTTCTGCATTAGGAACTCTTAAGATAGCAAACTGGTGTATCACTGAGTTCCACTGAATCTTTCCTTGATAACATTCAAGTATAAAGGTCATCCTACAGTCATCTGGTTAAGTACCCTTGGTTAAGCAATGTATCTACAACAATCTGACAGCTAATTAAGAACTGTCCTAATTCCTTATTTTGTTGACAAATTATTGATCATGGGTTTGGGATTTTTTTTAAATAAAAACATACATAAAAAATATACATAAACAGAATAGCTGTTTTACTAATACTGCTTTTAATTTGCTAGTCACCAGTTACATAGGCCAAGGCCTTGGGGTAAGCATAGATACTCAAAATATTTTCACATATCCTTTATTTTACAGACATGATTAGCCAAGTCAGTTTAGCCACATGAAAAGAGTTTAAAATCTATTATGCATATGATGGATCCAACACACAGCAGAATTCCTAAAAAGTCTTATTGAATTAACAGATTTTGTTGTGTGCTCTATAATGAACACAGTACCCTTCACTTCCATAGGCTTACTATTGTCCATAATTATATCTCATCCCAAACAGTGTTGCATCAGGTAGTCTTAAATAGTTATTTAATTTATTTGTGAGTCTGTACAGAATGATCTCTGCTGTTGACAGATGACTCATGACTCTCAGCTGAAGGCGGGCAAAGCCCAACTGTCTAACTTAAAGAAAGTAAAACAGTTTCTATGGAAGGAAGTCTAATTTCAGTCATACATCATTCTTGCTTCCTTACTACAAACGCTTTTAATTTCTAACTATTAAGCACTAAGGGTAGGTGTGACTGCAGAGTAAAAGAGATAGCAAAGTAATAGTGATGTATTCCAGTTGGCATCAGTGCTTTGAAATTCAACATGCTACAGTTTAAAACAAAACAAAACATATAAACATGACAAGCAAAGAGTCTACAAAAAAAAAAAAAAAAAAAAGAGCAGGTAATCTTAAAAATTAGAGTTAGTTAAAAAAAATCAGTTAATTTTTTGGAGGCAGAAACACTGAAGTGCAAGGAAGCAGTTATACTGGGTAGGTACATGTAACCAAAACAACATCCGTAGTAGAACTGATCTTGATAAGTTTATCTTCTGAATGAAACGGTGTTATAAAAATTAATCTCCCAAGATCACCAAAGTCATGGGCAATAATAAACTTCTTCTGACTTCATCATCATCCGGTTTGAGTTGTACACACTGCCTACATTACTTTTACCGTACTGCAATGAATATGAACAGCAAAATAATCCACGTCTCCTATATTTCTGGGAACTACACTTGAGCCCTGGTCTGATCTGGCCTGAGTCTGACTGTCTCAAACTGAATGTAACTCACTTCAGCCTCTGTGTCATCTGTGCTGAAAATGCTGCACATACCTGGGCTCATGCAAAGAACAGCAACTGGAGACAGCTGTGAGACTTGCTTCCAAAAAACCACACTTCTAATCTGAAGAATTACATTAGGGCAGACTTATTCCATCATGCCAACAGGCAAAACTAATTAGTGATCCTAGCCCAAAGAAAAACTCCAACATAAATTGAGCATTTTTAAATTTTTTCAGGGCCAAACATTACACAATAATGAAGATACTTTCTCTACAGAAACTAGTATCTAACACATATTTATTATGAACTGTCAAATGATTTTTAAAAGACTGCCAGTAAACACACTACTGAGAAATACAGTACCCTGTTTTTCAAGACAAGCTATTACACAGCCCAAATTTATCCAGAACCTATGAAAAATGGAAGTATGATGTTAACTATCTATTACAGCTTCTCCCAAATGGAAAACTTGTTTATAGATCAGATTCCTCAAGAAGAGGAAAAAGCCTGCCAAAACTCTTATATAGTCTCTGTGCATCATGAGCATTACTTAGGGTGCTCCATTTGCACAGAATCAGTGGCAGGTAAAAATAAAACATTCATGAAATTTAGACACTCTTCCTAGTCCTTCTGAATGAAACATTATTCACTGTTCCAAGAAAAATATGGCACTGTATTGCCATATAAACTACAAATAGGCAATGTGTGTTTATATGGGTTCTGTCATGCAGCATGGAGACAGAATGCATTAGTTTCCCATAAATTCATTACTGTCAAGATGTAAATGAGACAGATACAGTACCATTTATGGCAGGCACACTGACATTCTGTTGAACTACATCATTTTGAGCAAGAATTCTACAAGAAATATGTTAAAAAATTATTAATTTGAGGTAGGTTAGATAAATATGAGCTTAATTCTGAAACAGCATTTTCCAGGTTCATTGTATTCCTATATTCTACCATTTTCAAAATCTTATTTTTTATGATGTTGAAAATTCAGAATAACAAAAAGAGATTCAACTTCTTGAAGCTGATGAGGAGCCTTCTGTGTAAGGATTCACACAGACCTGACAGCAAGAAAAGATTTTTCTCATTTTGTATTTTATTTTGATGAAAGACATATATGTATGCCTGAACAGCACCTGGCATATTTGGTCTCAGTTCTGCTGAGAGGCTTAGTTATTACTGATAATACAAAGATATATTGCACAACCAAATACAACATAATGTCACACAAATCAAACTAAGCAACTATTCTATCACAATCTATCTTACATGTCAGAAACAAATTTTCATCTTATACAATGTATGCAGTAAAATGACTATTTTCTCATTGTAGGACATCAAAAAAAAAAGGATAAATTATCATAGTAAGATGGCCAGGAAACATACATTTTACTTTGTTCTGATCTCTAATTTCTGATTCATCTCAAAATACAATGATGCTAACTAATGACCTGAAACATAGCATAAATTGAAATAATTCTAAGTTAGTTTAAAGTCAAAACCACTAAAATATTTTCTCATGTATCACTGCTTGTACCATCCCAACGTACCATCTTTCCCTAGGAAAAAATTAAAAAGTAGGTTAAATAGAAATTATACTAGGCAGTTCTTAAAATTAACAGTGCCAATCACCAAAATGCTTCAGTTGGTTAAATATGTCATCCTTTTGACAAGTAAATGGTCATCTGATTAATCTTACTTTAGCTTAGATTAATACTATTAAAGTAAATGTTTTGTTACAGAAATCTTTCAACAGGATGTCATTTCAATAACAGAGTGAAAATTTAGCACTTATGTGCTCTGTCTAAAATTATCAGTTATTTTTGTCCACATCAATAAGAAATCGCTCAGCAAGGTTTGGTATTGCTTCCATAATTCACTTTGAAGTTCTACTATTGCATGCAAATTGTCATTAAAGTATTTAAAAATACTGTTAATTTATACAGAGAACAATGTAAGGGCAATCATAAAACGTATTACCTTTTCTGTAGAAAAGAAAAAATACTAAAGCAAAATAATTGCTGTGTGCAGAATATTAGCCATGTTTTAGCAAGTCTCAGATCAACAAGAAGAAAAATATTCTAGCTTGTTAGTTATGCATTTTTCCTGAACAGTGGAATTGAACACATGGGAAACAAACAAACAAAAAATACAAGGACTCACTGTGACTTAAAACTACTTTGCTTCATTGGGTTGGTTTATCGTGGTAAATTTCACTTTACCAAAAAGAAAAAAATCATCTCTTGCCAATCTCATGGTCAATTGATTACATGAGGCAAAAGAACCCTCATGATTATCCAAAGCAGACTGTAATTTCTACACAAAAGTAACATATTCTAGAGGAATGTTAAACTGCATGACATAACCAGCACGGTCAGATATTCAACATCTTTCTTCACCTTTCAAGTTTTAATGACTCAAGTATTTAAAAATATAGCCATAGCTAACTAAATTGTTAAACTAGTTTTATAGGTGAGGAGTTGTCCTGGTTTGGGCTAGGATAGGGTTAACTTTGATGAGGAAGTAGGAAGGGGTACAGCATGGGCAGCTGACTCAGGCCAATCAAAAGTTATTCGATACCATACTGATGTCATGCCCAGTATATATATGCCGGGAGCTGTTTGGAAGGAGCTTCCTGCTCGAGTCTCAGTTTTTGGCTCCCAATCCACAGCAGTCAGTTAGATCAGGTCCCAGGTGGTGAGTAACTGCAGCACGCACCATTCCTTTTGTATATCCCCTCATTTACTGTTACAATTGTTTTTGCTGAACTTGTTTCTTCTTATTGCTGTTCTATTAAACTGTTCTAATTTCAACCTATGTGGGTTTTCCTTTTTTCTACAGTTCCCCTCCTTGTTCCGCCGGGAGTATAGGGAGTGAGCGAGCACACTCGTGGCTCTTTGTCCCTGACTGGACAAAACCACAACAGAAGCCTTCTTATTTATTTCTGCTGAATTTCTGTGTAGCATTGAAAAGATGAAAGCTCAAACATGTATGCTGAGTTCAGTTATTCTAATTACAGATATCACATATCTGAATGAAAACTGGGCAGGTTTATAGATGGTGGACTGCTGTGACACAGTATAAACACCAATGATGAGGTCACAACCTTACAATTCTCAAGCCATCTCATTTAGACAGGGACTAGTTTACTCATATGTCTTGTGTCAAAATTAAGCTGTGAATATTTTGGATTTTTCTCCCCATTGTGTGTAGTGAAAACCAGACTCCTAATACCACATACACACTTTATTGATGTCTCTGTTGCAGAAAAGGTTTATCTTTGTACAAAAATATCAACACTCAAAATTAAGAAGCATGCTTCAATTCAGCCATTCCAGTCTGAACAATATATTATGTCATGCTGAGATATTTTTCATTCTCCTGAAAACAGTAGTTTGCAGGGCTTTTTTTACCACCAGTCATTGTGTATACATTCAGGACTAGTAAATTTCTGCCTAGTTGTACATTCCTATGTTCAAATTTGTATTTTGTATTCATTTAGACCAAGTCTACACATTCAGAATCTGACTGGGCCTGTGTACATTTTATGGGAAGACATCTTGGCACAGAAGGCATAGAAATTGCTTGTATTAGAAACAGTGTGGCCCGCAGGGCCAAGGAAATGATTGTCCTGTACTTAGCACTGGTAAGGCTGCATCTCAAATACAACATTCAGTTTTAGGCTTCTCACTCCAAGAAAAATACTGAGGTTCTGCAGCATGTCCAGAGATGGGCAGCAAAGCTGGTGATGGTTCTAGAGAACAAGTCTTATGTGGACCATCTTAGGTAGTTGGAGGTGTTTAAGCTGGAGGAGGCTGAGGGGAGACATGATCACTCTCTACAACTACCTGAAAGGCTGTAGTGACGTGGGAGTCAGTCTGTCCTCCCAAGCACAAGTGATAACACAAGAATAAATGGCCTCAAATTGTGTCAGGGAAGGTTTAGATTACATATTAGGAAGAACTTTCTTGCTGAGAGGGTTATTAAGCATTGGAATGGGCTGCCCATGGAGATGGTGGAGTCACCATCCCTGGAGATATTTAAAAGATATGTAGATAACAGAAGATATGTAGGGTCACAAAGATGATTAAAGCTACCAGGATGATAGAGTGGCGCATCTCCCTTATGATGAAAGGCTGAGGGAGCCAGGGCTCATTAGCTTGGAGGAGACTGAGGGATGTCCTCATTAACGTTTACAAATATGTAAAGGGTGGGTCAGGAGGACGGAGCCAGGCTGTTCTGAGTAATGGTCAATGATAGGACAAGGGGTAATGGGTACAAGCTGGAACATAAGAGGTTCCAAAGAAATACAGAGAAGAATTTCTTCACTGTGAGGGTGATGGAGCACTGGAACAAGCTGACCAGATGGGTTGTGGAATCTCCTTCTCTGGGGACATTCAAAACTCACCTGGACAAGTTCCTGTGTGACTTACTCTGAGTGGCCCTGCTCTGGCAGGGGGTTTGGACTAGATGATCTTTTGAGGTCCCTTCCAATACTTAAGATTCTGTGATGAGGTGCTGAGGGACATGATTGAGTGGTGGGCTTGGCAATGTTAAGTCAGTGGTTGGACTGGATGATCTAAAGGCCTTTTCTAACTAAAATGACTCTATGATTCTATGAAACTAATTTACAAAAGCAAAGTTTTTCAGTTTTAGCTTTTTTTACATTCCCAATGATGTTCATCTTTTCGAAAGGTAAAAATGAGGTAATTTCTGATGAAGAATTTGTAATTATTAGAAAAATCAAAGCTAGTTATTGTTCTCATCAGTTTTGCAACAAGTTTTTTGAGAATTACATTGCGATTGTGTGGAGTCACTTTTGCTTGGTAACAGAGAGAAGGGGCTGCAGCAGTGGTCCCCATAAACAGTTATCAAAACTTCTCCTGGCTCTGAGTTGGACTCATCTCTAGCCGGGACAGGTCAATCTGGCACCTCTGCCATCTTTATTTAAAAAGGGAAATTTGTAGTGTGTGGGAAGAGGTGGAAGGGTAGGGCAAGATGGAGGTGACCACGTGGACTCTACAGTCAGTAAGGGATGAAGGGAGAAGGACTGGACTGGAAACACCCCTCCAGTGCACGGCAAAAGAGCAGCTGTTGCCCTGTGA
Organism: Colius striatus; assembly: GCF_028858725.1. Classification (NCBI taxonomy): domain Eukaryota; kingdom Metazoa; phylum Chordata; class Aves; order Coliiformes; family Coliidae; genus Colius; species Colius striatus. The sequence goes on from NC_084790.1 coordinate 20,092,773, forward strand.
CCCACACAGGGCAATGATGGGACTAATAGTCTGCAGTTCCAGGAAAGCCCCATGCCAGGGGAGGTGACTGTTGTGGACCCTGTGCCACAGGAGACTGACAGGAGCTGCAGTCCTTGGGATGAACATATGTTGGAGTACCCTGTTGTCCTGGTTTGAGCCAGTATAGGGTTAATTCCTGTGAAGAATCAGGAAGGGGTACAGCATAAGCAGCTGACCCAGGCTGGCCAGCAGGTATCCGATATCATCCTGACATCATGCCCAGTGTATAGCTGGGGAGCTGGCTGGAAGGAGCTCTGCTGGAGTCGCAGTTTCAGGCTGCTGATCTGAAGTGCTTGGTTAGGTTGGGTCCCTCACCAGTTTTCTTTGTAATACTGCCTTCTGTTTTTTTGTTATAACTGTTCCTATCCAACTTGTTTTGAACTTTGTTCTACTAAACTGTTCTTATTTCAACTTAAGCGAGCTCTTCTCCCTTCTCTCCGATCTCCGTGCCATTTTGCCGAGAAGGAGTAGTCTTCATATTTTTTTCCCTTGTCCCAGCTGGGCAAAACCACCATGACACTTGTGGAGGTCTTCCCTGTGTGAGGGAATGGTTGCTGCAGCAGGGAGGACTGGCAAGGAGTTTGCTTGCCCTCAGGCAAGACAAGCAAACAGCAGGAGCTATCGGAACAGAACTGACTGAAACCTCTACTCACCGCCTCTCTGTACCACTAATGGAGGAGGTAAAGATACTGAGATCACGTGCCTGAGCCTGGGAAGAGCAGAGGGGATCTGAAAGGACTGGTCGTATCCTTTGTCATTGTCCTACTGTGCATTGCATTCAGTGGGGCATGTTTTCTGTTTGCTATGGTTTTGGTTGGTAGCAGATTAAATTAACTGTTGTTTTCCTCTCCAAGTTGACTAGTCTTGTCTGTTTTGCCCAGGAAATTATAGTCTTCAAGGTTTCTAGTTATGCTTAATATTTTTAACAATACTATCAGCCACTTCTTCAGTATTCAATTTCAGGGGTGGAACTCACTCTGTGTAAATTTAGGTTTCACATTATATCCTAAACCTGTACATTTCTTAAGCCTCTTTCAACAAAATAATTTTCTAGAAACAAGTGACCACTGAAAGACACTTTTCATGAGTTGGCTTGAATTCTAGTTAATATCAGTTCATACCTAGTTTGGTGTCTGAGGCTTATTGTTCTACTACATAAGTTCAGACTAAAGTAAAAATGATCATTTATTTTTAACAGAAAATCGATAGATACTTTCTTCATAACAGAACACACATTCTGAAAAATTGCATGGGTTTTCATTGTGGATTTGGTGGTGGCGGGGGTGGATGGGGGACAGAGCTAGGCAGGGTTGTGGTTTTTCCATCCAAAAAGGTCAGAAAAAGATAGTGGAAACATTTTGTGACAAAGACTATAAGAAACAATCAAAACTCAGCATCACATTTACCAGTGTTCTGATCAGAAATTGTCTCCATAAATATCTATTGAGGATGTCACAACTGTACAAACAAATCATATATTTTGAGGGAGTTTATCCTTGTTGTGCTCTGAAAGTTCTTCCCAAAGAACTTACCAGCTTTCCTGTAGAAACGATATGATCATGCTAAGAAACACCAATTTACTTGACAAGGTCTCCAAACACAAAACAGAGATTCTGATCAGGCAACTGTTAAATTAAAGTCATTTGTAGAGGCTACTGATGCTACAAAGAAGCTAACAAGCAGCTGTAACTTGTGATACAAATAAAATCTGGGACACCCCTGTTGTATTTTTCAACAGAGGAGACATGCCATTTTGTATAGTCCAATGAAACATGACTGCTGCCTACACTGACTCTGAAATTAGAACTACATCTTTGTAAGTTTTAAGTGTCATCAGCAAACTTTCATATGAAAAATGCCTTTCCTAAACCAATATGTCCTTATTAAACACACTAGTTGTGTAAACTACTCTTACTGCTAACAAAATGAAGGCTTTACTAATTTATTTGGTAAAAAGGGACTCAGAGAAAGTAAGGACAGATCAAACAGGCTGATCCCTGTTAAGTGGGAATTCCTCCATCATATCAAACTGACAACAGAGGTGTTTAAACCTGTTCTTGTATATCTAGGTCATTACTCATAGAAATGAAGAGCTCCAGCAAAGTACCATAATTTTTTTTCTTATCTCTGAAGTTTGTGCAAAACTTCAAAAAGCCGTAATCTCAACAACCATTTTTGGGTTTCTTTTTTCCTCTTTTACACTAAAAGTGTTTAACAAGCCATTTTATAAACTGAGTCCATAATTAATTTCATCTACTCTCAGTCTAGAAGATAGAGAAAAATTCAGAACATTTGTCACTGAATTCTGGTAGTCTATTGTTTATAAACAGCAATTTTTCTTTTTTTTTTTTTTTTTGGATCTACAGTAGAAAGAATGGAGAGAAAAAGAGAACACAAATAGTCATAAAGGAACACCAGTACACAGTTTGATGCACTAGTAAACTACCGACTTTCGTTTATGCTGAGATGATTTGAAAGTTGTTCAGTTGTTTCCTTCAAGTAAACCATTAATACAAATAGACTTAACTATGTCTTCCTAAGTATCTGAGGTTATATAGTTTGTGTCCCATTGAATGGCCCTAACCATTTCACTTTGAGATATAATTTAGTTTTTAATTATTGCCTTTTATCTTAAGCCTCTTTCTTCCAGAGTTAGTTAACGCACATGCTTGACTGTATCAGTGATTCTTTTTCTTCATATTATTAAACACTTTCAAATTAAGAGATCATCTTAGTAAGATGAAAATCTTAGTATGTACTTAACCAGCAAGCTACTCATTACCGGACACTCATGGAAAAGGAAAACCTTAAGTACTCCATTATCAAGGGAAAACTGCTCTGCTGTGTGGTGCAACAATTCTAAGACTACACCATGTACCATTTTAGTCATGCTAATAAATGTTGACAAATGAGTTATCAATTTTTTCTGTTGATGACATTTCTATCAGAAAAGCAGAATGTTTGATCTTTCAATCAGCAAAGGAAGTGAACTTACACCTCTGATATCTGTCAAGCAATGATCCAAATACATAGACAAAGACTGTGGAAACATCTCCTTTTTATGCTCTGCCACATTTTATTTTCTTCACTTCTTGTTGTGCCTTCCAATCATGGCACTGAGAAACAAAAAGACTAGAAAGGAAACAGTAACAGCAGGAAAAGCAATATAAGACATTAACATCAGTTAATCATCTGACAAGATATGCAAGACAACTAACTAGAAGCTAATAGAAAAAACTGCATAGTTTTTATTTCATTATCTAAAATATCACCTCACCAGAATACTGGATAAATTTTCTCCCTAGAAAACCACTTTTCTGACATTGAGTATAGAGACTGAAAGAATGTAAAGGAGAATTGTTACTGCAAGGTATTACTTGCATGAAAAGCAAGAATGACCAGTAAAGCATTTAGTTATAATATGTAGAGATTATTCCAAGAATTTAATATGCTTCACACTGTAAATCTTCAGCCTCCAATATGAATGTTTTCTCCTATGTAACATCTGTTCTAATAATATGAAAAGGCAATCCAAAAGATAATCAGCAAGTTTCATTTTTGTCTGTGCAGAACTTCTGACTCAACTTTTCCCTTTTGTGTTCATCTTCCTTTTGACTTCTTTCTGGCCTTGTCTGTCCAACTTTCAACAGACCTACAGATCTCGGAACCTAAAAAAACCAAAACAAAACTGGTTTTCCTTTTACTAAACTTCCTGTAATTTTTCAAGGGTGCTGTAAAAACTGAGTCTGTGCCTCTAAGCAGATCGGGGCAGCTATTTTTTTCTAAGGCAAGATATGGAAAATTCTTCTACATTTATTGATTACATACAAAATGTTTACAATTTAATTCTGGAAGGTCCCTTTATTATATTAAATAATAAAAATATTCCAATGCTCTGAATAAGTAACATAAAGAAAAATTTTATGAAATAAGATTTTGGTTTGTTATGAGATCTTGTGGATCTTGTGAAATAAGATCTGTTCTGAATTAAAATTATAGACTGAAAAAACAAAAGGAGACAAATGAAACAATAACACAAGAAATGAGCAGTTACCCCAAGTCAAGATAGGTGTACTGGTTTTGGCTAGGACAGAGACAGTTTTCTCCATAGCAGCTCACAGAGTGCTACATTTTGAATTTGTGACCAAAACAGTGTTTGAAACACAGGCATGTTTTAGCTATTGTTGAACAATGTCTGCACAATGTCAAAGCTCCTTCTGTTTCTCACATTGTCCTGCAAGCAAGTATGCTGGGGTGCACAAGAAGCTGGGCAGAGACACAGCTGGGACAGCTGATGCAAAGTGACCAAAAGGACATTTCATACTATGAGACATTGAGTTCAACAATAAAAGCTGGGGAAATGAGAAGGAAGGTGGAATATTTGGAGTTACAGTGTTTGTCTTCCCAAGTAGACATAACACAAGATGAAGCCCTGCCTTCCTGGAGACAGCTGAAAACTCAGCTGCTGATGAGAAGCAGTGAATTAATTTATCATTTTAATTGCTTTTGTGCACAGCTTTGCTTTATCTGTTAACTGTCTTTATCTCAACACCTGAGTTTTCTCAGTTGTACCATCCCAGTTCTCTCACTCAGCCAACTTAGAAGGGAAGTTATCAAGCAACTGTGTGGGGAATAGCTGCTTACTGAGGTTAGCCTGCAACAATAGGAAAGATATTTTTAACAGATCAAATTACAGAAACTCATCATAAAAAGATGTAACTAGAAAGAATCATCATAGCCGAGTATTTTTATTTTTTTAAATAAAAAATATCTCAAATGTAAGCAAAAAAGGGGTTTATTTCTCTAACAGATAAGTGATTACTACAGACCGGAGAGAGATAATGGTTTACATAGTTATCAAAAGAAAGTAAACCTTTAAAAAAAAATTCAGCTAAGTAATCCTGATGGAACACATCTATAAAACAGAGTGATATTGCTGACAGAGAAGATACAAAATCAACTCACTACTCTCTGTAGTCTACAGTGAGAACATTCTAAGGAAGCTGGAGAGACTGAAGCATACAGAAGAACTTCATCAGCAGATTTCGAGTAACTGTGACTCTTTGAAGGAAATCTAGGAATGAAAACAGGGTTAGCAGAGGTACATGTTCCTTTCAACCTGTATTATTTTAGGATAGAATCAACCCTTCATATCTCAGGTAACAGGAACTTACACATTAAATTACAAAAGGACAAACTGATGGATGTACTAATCTCAGAAAAAGAAATAGTCTGGATCATAGATACGGAGTCTGTTTGGCCTAGTGGTATATAAAGGCTAGTAATCTACATTCAGAATCTAATTACAAATCTACCTAAGTAAAATGAATATTTAACTTTCAAAATGTCACTTTCCATATTGCTTTCAGAGAAGCAAAAGAGTCAGTTGAAAAAAAAGTTCTTCAGTGTATTTCTGAAAAGGCTCTGCCTGGAAATTAGTAGATAATTTTAACAGTGGGTAAGGACAAGAAAGAAACTGATGTTCTGATTTTATGCTAATGTTAAGAAGAAGAACGACCAAACTCAGAAGTTTGTGTTCCTGCTACCTCTAAGACAACTACTCCTAATCAAAAAACAGAATATTTTACTTCACTGCTAAAGAAACAAAAGAACAAAAGCTGTACTAGTTAAAACAACTGCTACAAAGTGAGTGCTCTAAAAAAAATAGCTAATTTAAAGATTCTATTAAAACTACTTTTAATAATAAGACAATACTGAAGGGAGACTATGCCACAGAAGATCACATATCAAGCAGAAATCAGATCCGCAGAGCGCACACACACATTAAAAGGTTAATCTCACTTATAATTCAAGGTAACAATGAAATGGTATAGCATCTAACTCAAAACGGTCTTTACTAACTGCTTCATATTTATCCAAAATTCAAAAAAAATGAAATTTTGGACTTTAAGATTTGTTAAGAAATCAGAGAATCATAGAATGGTAGGGGTTGGAAGGGATCTTTAGAGATCATCTAGTCTAAGCCCCCGTACAGAAGCAGGTTCACTTAGATCAGGTCACACAGGAACATGTCCAGGCAGGTCTTGAAGACCTCCAAGGAAGGAGAATCCACAATCCCCCTGGGCAGCCTGTTCCACTGCTCCATCAATCTTACGGTGAAATAGGGTTTTTTTATGTTTTACCGGAGCTTTTTGTGTTCCAGCTTCATCCCATTACCCCTTGTCCTGTTACTAGCAACTATAGAAAAGAAGGATGTCCCAACCTCCTGACACCCATCCTCATTTGTAAATGTTAATGAGATCACCCCTCAATCTCCTTTTCTCCAGACTAAACAGCCCCAGTTCCTGCAGTCTTTCCTCATATGAAAGATTTTCTATACCCTTGATCATCTTGGTGGCCCTGCACTGGACTCTCTCCAGCACTTCCCTGTCCCTCTTGAGCTGAGGAGCCCAGAACTGGACATAGGACTCCAGAAGAGGCCTCACCAGGGCAGAGGAGAGGGGGAGAAGAACCTCCCTCGACCTGTTGGGCCCATTCTTCTTGATACATCCCAGGATGCCATTGGCCTTCTTGGCCACGAGGGCACATTGCTGGCTCATATTTAGTTTATTATAAGGACTCCCAGGTCTCTCTCTGCAGAGCTGCTCTCCAGCAGTTCGACCCCCAGCCTGTACTGGTGCATGGAGTTGTTCCTTCCCAGATGCAGGACTCTGCACTTGTCCTTGTTGAACCTCAGGAGGTTACTCTCTACTCAACTCTCAAGCTGGTCGAGATCCCGCTGAATGGCAGCACAGCCTTCTGGGGAATCAGACATTCCTCCCACTTTGGTGTCATCAGCCAACTTGCTGAGGGTACACTCTGTCCCCTCATCCAGGTTGATGAAGATGTTGAACAAGACTGGCCCCAGAACACATCCCTGTGGAACTCCACTGGCCACAGGCCTCCAACTCCATTCTGTGCCATTGATCAACACTCTCTGGGCTCTGTCATCCATCCAGCTCTCGATCCACCTCACTGTCCACTCATCCAAGCCACACTGCCTGAGCTTTCTGATGAGGATGTTATGGGAGACAGTGTCAAAAGCCTTGCTGAAGTCAACGTAGATGACATCCGCTGCTCTCCCCTCATCTAGCCAGCTGGTTATGCACCCATAGAAGGCTATCAGGTTAGTCAAACAGGATTTCGCCTTGGTGAAGCCATGTTGACTCCCCCTGATAACCATCTTATCCTTCATATGTTCAGTGATAACATTCAGGATGAGTTGTTCCATCACCTTTCCACGGATGGAGATGAGGCTGACCGGCCTGTAGTTCCTGGGTCGTCCTTCCTGCCCTTTTTGAAGACTGGCGTGACATTGGCCTTTCTCCAGTCCTCAGGCACCTCACCTGTCCTCCATCATTGTTCAAAAATGATAGACAGAGGCTTAGCAATCATATCAGCCAGCTCTCTCAGCACTCTAGGATGCACCTCATCAGGACCCATTGACTTATGAGCCTTAAGCTTGCCTAACAAGTCTTCAATCTCTTCCTCTTCCACCCAGGGCAAGTCCTCTGCTGTCCTGGCCATCCTGTTATCCTTGCCAGACTGGGCTTCCTGAGGGTCAGCCTTGGCCATAAAGACTGAAGCAAAGAAGGCATTCAGTACTTCAGCCTTCTCTGCATCCTCAGACACCAGGGCACCCACAGCATTTAGCAGCAGGCCCACATTGCCCCTCACCACCCTTCTGCTGCTGATGTACTTGAAAAATGCCTTATTGCTGTCCTTAACTTCCCTGGCTACATTTAATTCTAGAAGGGCTCTAGCCTTCCTAGTTGCACCCCTGCATGCCCTGGCAATGTTCCTATACTCTTACCAAGAAGCCAGCCCGTTTCCACCTCTCATACATGGCTGCTTTCTGCCTGAGTTGTCCCAGCAGATCCTTGTTCATCCATGGAGGCCTCTTACCTCCTTTTCCTCCTTTCTTGTGCATTGGGACACACTGATCCTGGGTTTGGAGGAAGTGGTGCTTGAGGACTGACCAGCTGTCATTGGCACTTCTGTCTTCTAGAATCATATCCCATGAGATCCATCCAAGTAGATCTTTGAAGAGGACAAAGTCAGCTCGCCCGAAATCCAGGGTCACATCCTGCTTTGTGTTCTGCCCCTTCCACACAGGATCTTGAACTCTACCATCTCATGGTCACTGCAGCCAAGGTACCAGGTCCAGCAGCACATCCCTCCTTGTTGGTTCCTCGATCATTTGCCACAGGAAGTTGTCATCAACAATCTGCAGGAACCTTCTGGACTGTGTGTGTTTGGCTGTGTGGCTATCCCAGCAAATATCAGGGTGGTTGAAGTCCCCCATGAGGATCAGGGACTGTGATTGTGAGGCAGCTCTCTGCTGTCTGTAGAAGGCCTCATCCACATCCTCCTCCTCATCGGGTGGCCTGTAGCAAACTCCGACAACAATATCACCTGCCTTGCCCTGGCCATTAATTTTTACCCATAAGCACTCAGCTCTCTCCTCATCCCCACCCAGGCACAGTTCAGTACACATTAATTTCTCTCTCACATAGAGAGCAACTCTACCTCCACGCCTTGTCAGCCTGTCTTTCCTGAACAACACATAACCCTCCATGGCTGTGCTCCAGTCATGGCAGCTGTCCCATCACGTCTCTGTGACTGCAATGAGGTCGTAGCCCCACATACGCACCCACATCTTCAGTTCCTCCTGCTTATTCCCCAGGTTGAATCATGCAGAATAGAAAGAAAATAGAAAGAATAGAATAGAAAGAAAAACTAAATGGTTTCAGACCTTGGATCTCAATTGGCCGTGCTTTTTCACTCTATTGGTTTAACTGATTTAGTAAGTTAAGTCCTTTTTTCTTGTTAAATGTATGCCTCCAGCATTAGGAATGCATATCTGAATTTATTCCAGGACTTACTATGGTAGCTGAAATAATATAATAATTAGTAACATGTTCGTAAGTATGGCTTTACTATGATAGAATAAGCGATGTCTATTTTAAGATGTCCTTCATCGGCAGAAAGATCAAGAACAGTAAGTTGTTCCTTTTCATGCAGACTATCTGCACACCTCCACTTCTACATTTATCCTTCAAAATTAGTCTGTGTGCAAAATCAGGCATGCAGTGTATATGATTTCTCTACTTTTAAGTGGCTCAGACCATTTACATGACAGTGACCAAAGAACAGGTACACTCATAAGACTTTACCATCATAACGGGGAGCACTGACCTCACTGCCTGTCTTCAAACAGACATTAAAGGACCTATATGATTGTATCATTAAAAAACAACTGTTTCTTCTTGGTTAGTTCTGTCTTATCCCCATCAAAAAGGACAGGACACTGTTTTTTGCTGTGAATTTCTTTGGGACAGTTGCCCAGGTGCTAAGTAAGTTCTGTATATGCCATTGCTAAGGTTGTCAAGCATGGTTAGTATAGGCCATCACTCACACAAGGAAAATGGCATACATTACACCAAACATCAGAACCAGCAGACAGTTTCCGGGCCCTCAGTTCTTCATCTAGGAAGAAAATGCTACAAGAGGAATTTATACTGATAGAAACATAAAACAAATTCTCAAGTTGTTAAAATTTTCAATTCTCCAAAGAATTCATAGAAGCTATTTCCACTTTTATTACTTAAGGCACAAAACTTCTCACCTATACAATTCACAACTAGCTAAAGAAACGTTTTGAAAGTAGTAATTTTATTATCTACCTAACCAATGGAATCCCTGTTATGGCAATCTAAAAACCTTCAAGATAAAGAGAGAGTATCAGCACTTTTAAAGAAAGAATGCATACACATAGATGTTCTTTATCAGTGATGAGGGGATTGAGTGCATCCTCAGTAAGTTTGCTGATAACACCAAGCTGGGTGGCTGCGTAGACCTGCTTAAGGACAGAAAGGCTTTTCAGAGGGACTTGGACATGGTGGAGAAGAAGGCCAATGGCATCCTGGTCTGTATCAGAAAAAGTGTGACCAGCAGGGCCAAGGAAGTAATTGTCCCCCTCTACTCAGCACTGGTGAGGCTGTACCTCAAATACTGTGTTCAGTTCCAGGCCCCTAACTACAAGGATACTGAGATGCTGGAGTGTGTCCAGAGATGGGCAACAAAGCTGGTGAAGGGCATAGAGAACAAGTCTTATGAGAAGCAGCTGAGGGAGATGGGGATGTTTAGTCTAGAGGAGGTTGAGAGGAAATATGATCCCTTTCAGGTAGTTGTTGTGAGGTGGGGGTTGATCTCTTCTCTCCAGTAATAAGTGACAGGACACAAGGAAATGGGTTTAAGTTGTGCCAAAGGAGGTTTATATTGGACATTACGAAAAACATTCCTAATGCCTAGGAAAGAATTAGAACGGGCTGCCCAGGGAGATGGTGGAGTCACCATCCGTGGAGATATTCAAAAGATTCATAGCTGAGGTGCTGTGCGACATGGTTTAGTTTAGTGACAGGCTTGGCAGTTTGAGGTTAGCAGTTAGACTCAATGACTTTAAAAGTCTACTCCAACTGTAATAATTCTATGATTCCATGATGACAATGTATGTTTGTGGCACAGTGAATATTGGGGAATTTTTCTTTTCTCCCCATTTACTATGAGATCATTTTTCCACAAATCCTCCCAACATTCTATTTTATTAATCTTGCTTTCAATTGATTTGTGCTCCGGACATTTATACATATCTCTGACAACAAATATGATAGACTTAAAGCAGAAAATAGAGTAAGCTAGAGAGAAACCCTGTGCTAGGCCTATATTCCATCACAAAATACTTTTATTAGGGCGTAACTCTTCACAATATCCAGCTATTTGTAGTTGGGTGGTTCATTCTGGAGACAAAAAGGAAAATATGTTCTGACAATGTCAAAATTATTCTGCTTTCAAATTACTTCTCCTTTCAAAATCTGTTTATATTATTTTATAGCATAATGGCACAACTGAAAATATGAAGATGAAATAAAAACCAAATACAACTCAAAATATTTTGGGTCAACTACTTTTGTCTCATTTTTAGTTCTTCACTGTAAAACAACAAGTTGAGGGAACCTGATTTATCTAGAAGGAAACCAAATCTCCAGATTAAAAGTCATAAACCAGAACATATAGGTTTATAGCATTATTAGATGGTCTAATTGAATCCGAAAGGAAAGTAGTGGGTACTATGCGTCCTGAGTAGATTCTTTCCCTCAGTAGGAAGAAACTCAGGTGTAGCAAGAGATAGCAGCAGACATCCCTTTCCAAACCTCTACCCAAACACTACTCTCAATCGCTCCCCTTGTAAAGTCTTGAGGGTAGTTTTATGATCTACCATTTGTTCATCTTTAATTGTGCAACTAAATCTTAGTACTATCTTGACAACATCCAGTTGCCTCAACTGCCACAAGTTTAAGCAGTAAGTATGGTCAGACTTTTCAGAGTCTTTTCTCCAAAGATGCTTCTTATGTCTCCAGTCTCTCTTCTTTTCCACCTTTCTAACCTTGACCAGTAAATCTATTAGACTTTCCATGACTGACTGCTCCAATACAGAACATAAAAAGGAATTCAAAGTACTCTGAACTATTGCCAATTAGCTAGACTTAGTAATTTTTACCTGGAGTTAGCAAAGCTCTAAATGATGATGAATATTTAAAATATTTTGAAGTTACTATGTTGAGGGGTTTTTAACTCAGATTAAGCAAAAACACTTGGAAAAGTAAGTAAAAAGGAAGCAAAAAATATGGTCTGCATTGACTTTTAAAATTACTAAATATATTCACAACAGATTCACCTACTCTTTGTTATACTCCATACACCGACTTTTTAAGACGTGTCTCAGAATGCAACCTTACAAAGTCATAGTAGTGAATGTATTTATATGAACAAATATATACTACACCTGGCACATCCTGCTGCAGTAGAACAAGGTAGTATCATCATATCACGGTTGGGAAGTGTCACAAGCACAGGGCAAACAGTTTATATAAGACAGAGACAGATCTGATGTGTTTTCATGGTGGAAATACAGTACTACCTTCGCATCTACCAGTTCCTCTGAAGGTTTGCTATATATATTTCCGTGCTGCAGCACTGGGTATCAACAATGTCTCTACCTCACAGGGCTTGAATTCTGGGTAGTAAAAACAGACGATTTGAAACAGAGACTAAAATACCATCACTGAAGCTTTAAAAATGATAAATATGTAGGGCTACTCACTGGACACCATTAGCAAAACAGTTTTGAATCTTAAGTCCATGTCCACTGCTTCCATGCTCCACGACCATTGATCTCAGTTTCCTTTAAGTCAATACAACTTCATGATGCTACCCAAACAAAATGGCATCTCCTTTCCACCTATGGAACTGATCACATGGCCACACAGCATGCAAGGTCAAATGTCTGTCCTGTCTGTTAATCAATCTGACTTAAAAGAATTTTATTTTTTTTTTTTAGCAACGCAGTCCTTTTTGGTTGATCAGAAAACTATTCCCTGTGGACTACTTACAGAGGAAGTGAATGAGAAGGTTTATTCACAGTGAGACAATTCACTCAAGGTAAATGTGATAATGTGATCAGAGTGCGTTAGTTTTCCACTTTCTTCTCTAATTCTTTCTATTTTGAAGAATAAACTTCTCTTTCAGTTGCAGGAAATAGCATGGTATCCCTAAGGAAATGGATGCTTACTACATATATGAACATCTAAAATCTGTATCATATTTGACAGCTGAGTAAGGTCTTTGATATGTCATGTGACTGCTCTAAATTTCAGGAAAAAAAAACCTTCCAAGGTATAATCCAAGTACCAAATGCCTTTCCAGTCTCTGGATCAAGGAATCTTATTTCTGTAACTACATTTACATAATTGAAGGAACAAAGACAGGGAGGAATGTACTCTGTGAGTGACAGGTCAGATGTTGCAAGAATTGAAGTTAGACAAAGTACAGCACTTTAAAAGCTTCATCTTAGAAGAACGGAAACATTGTGCCTTTTTCAATAAAAGACAAATTACTGTTCATATATCACTCTAGGAGAAAACAACCTCAAGTTGTGCCAGGGGAGACTGTAATCAGCTACTGGGAAAAAATTCTTCACTGAAAGGGTTTTCAAGCATTGAGATAGGCTGCCCAAGAAAGTGGTTGAGTCATCGTCCCTGGAGGTACTTAAATTACGTGTAGATGTGGTACTTAGTGACATGTTTTAGTGGTGGGCTTGGCAATGTTTACAGTTGGATTCGATGATCTTGAAGGCCTTTTCCAATCTAAAAGATTCTATGATTCTATTATAGCAATATCATGTTAAAGTAACATACTCTTCTCAGCTTCAACATCCAATAATGAAAGTCCTGGATATCAATCTCTTCTCTGAGGACACGATTACTTAGTCTCTTCTTTACATACTTTATTGCAGCCCTTAAGATCTAAATACCTATAAATCACATATTTCACCAGCTCCCATGTAGCTCAGTCTCCTGATTTGTGACTTAGAAACCTCTGCAATCAAGTACTGATTGTCTGTGGCTGATGTCTTAACCAGAAATCAGAGAGTGGGATAACCAGTTATAGATGAACCTATAGTAGCAAAGAAGATAAGGTGAGAGAAAGACTGGTGGGAATAAGCTGTTTTTTTTATTATTATTTGCAGCACTATTCAGCCTATCTTGAGTGAAAAAAAAACCCAGAAATTTATGTGCAAACATATGTCAATGTGACATAAACCTGTTGGACCGTGGAATTATATCAACATGCAGTGTCACTGATCTTGATTGGCAAGATGAAGATCCTAATTTGTCTAAATATGTCCATGTTTATTTGACTTTTCACATATTCAATCACATCTATTATTCCTTTCAACGACACTTATGAGGCACCTACATCTCTTCTTAAATTACAATTTTCATATATCTTCATTTCTTCTATTACTTTTTACACCACCCTGACAAAACAAGTGAAAATTTACTAAATGTTCACAGTAATAAAGTTTTACACTTGTAAGTCAATTTTTTGCCTTTTGATCATAACAGCATTAATGACAGCAAAGGATATAATCAAAGATAAAACATTTACCAACAAATGATACCTACTCTTTTTTCTTTTCTTCTTTTTTTTCTTTTTTTTTTTTTTTTTTTAATTTGTAAAACATTTTGCTTCCTTGGGCAGAAATAAGAGTGAATCTGTCACTTTCACCAAATGGTATGCTTCATACAGAATCAAAAGCTGTACTGAAGAAAGAATATCATTCTACTAGCATGACAGTTTTCAAAAGAGGGCCTTTTGCAGAGGTCTACAGAATGTAGATACCAGTCTTTTGAAATCTACATTTTGTTTTTCAAACAACATCGTGGGAAAAAGTCCCATGAAATAAGATGCTGAACAGACATATTTGTACAATACTTATTGGTAATGAGATCCATTTTTTAAACTTTGTGTCAGCATTGCTTCTTGTATGAAGACCTACATTTGTCTCAAAAAAAATAGCCTAGTGACAGCAATACACATTCAAGAAAAGCCTGTAATCATGATATAATTTGGATAACATTAGAACAAAAAAGGTGTATTCTTAAGGGAAAAAAAAAGGCAAAGTCGTAAGTTCAGCAGTGACTTTGAACCTGGGGAAGTGCTGAAAAGGGTGTGCAATTCCACTTTTCAATGATCACACATTTCTAAAGCAAAATAGTCCATGTCATTTCCAATAACATTATTAATCAACTCTCAGGTTAAATCAAAGCAAGAATGCTACTAAAACAGTTGAGTAAATCTTGAGTTCCTTTACATAACCCTTTTAATACAACAGTTTGTACCACTCGAGTGGCTGCTCCATTGCAACTGAATTACAGCAGCATTTCAATGTGGTATTTAACCCTGTTTAATGGAAGTCAAACAATAACATGGTGGCATTACTTACAAAGTCCTTCTTAGATATTTTTTTCCTTTAAATAATAATTAAAAAAGCCCCACAACAAAATCTAAAAGTGGATGAATTCAATAATTGCTTAAAAATTTCAGCACAGTTTATTTACACCCCTATTTAAGTATGTATCTATTGATCTGACATATTGGTCTACCTCTTTCCTTCAGCAATCATTACACAACATGTACCTTTCGACTAGGATTCCTTTATGAAATTATTTTTATTGTGCTTATTTAGAGAACCTTCAGATATATTTTTCAGTCCAATTTCCTTGTGAGATTAACTGTTAAAAAGCAAATAATGAAAATATATCTACTGTTACAGCTATAGTTCAACAAAACTTTCATTTTTCCATTGTAAGGAACATTCACTTTTCTTTCTTGGTGATAGAACTGTAAAGAAGTTACGACAGTAGTAAGTCCAAAAATTATTCATCTTCAAAATAAAAATTAAATTTTTCCAAGAAATGCTGAATTTCTTGAAAAAATATAAGGTTCTGTACGAATATGCATAGATATGCTTATTAAAAACTAACTTCTCCTGTTCCACCTTCAAGAAAGCAGTGCTTAAGAGGTAGATTACTCACTCTTTACTAAGATAATGTGGTCTTGTTTAAATTTCAAAAATTAAAAAAAAAGAAAATACTTAAGAGTCTTTAATTATTTTCCTTGTGATATAATCTCCAAGTGTTGAGTTCACAAATCCAGCTCTCCAGGGTTGGTTTGCACATGTTAATTCAAAGACCCACAGACTGATGACCTAGGGAATCTGTCTGTTCCTTTGGAAAAGTGTCTCCTTTACCTAAGAGAGATATTTTGGGCTTGAACTCCATCTAGTTTATCAGATGCTTGAGACACGCATATTAAGAGCTGTACAGTTAGGAAACATACAGTTTCATATGTTTCAAAAACACTCAGAAAAAGCAACAAAAGACAGATGTGCATACTCTAGCACAGGCCTTTTCAGAAATGGATATTGGAAATAACTCCTCCTCTCAAGTTCACTGCCAAGACTTTCAATATTTAGCCTTGACAAAGCATCTGTAGAGATGAGTAAATTACTTAAATTACTACTACTGCTACCACAACAACAAAAGTAGTGCAATACAAAAACAATATGCTTATTCTGTACAATTTAGGCTGTTCATTTGAGACAATTCAGTTAAGCTCCTGAGACTTATATCAAGTACAGTTTCATTACACAGACTAATTTATGTGATATAAAAAGTATAAATTTATCATGTTTAAAATTCTGGGTTACTGTGCAAATATACTAAGTATAGAGTGTTGAAAAGCTCATCAGATGTCTCCAAGAGATTTGCAAGTGTGCTTGTAGTGCTGTATCAAGCTATTTTCCATTATATGGTTCACCATTGAAAAGTGTTTCTGTTTAGCTTATGTAATAAACATGTAGGATTTTTTACAGCTTGGGAATATGTTTCTTTCTATAAAGTCGTAACAGCCCATGGTAAAATTAAAAGTTTGCAAAGTACATTTGTAAGGCTATGTAGCCATAACCACAGTACATAAAAAACTGTAAAATATTTTTTGTTTAAGTACATATAAAGGAGCTGTTTTCTATATGTATTATATTAATAAGGAAAGTAGTATTTTACATATAAATATATTCTACCCTCATACAAAGTATAGCCCCAAAGTATTGTTGTGACTGTATTGCTTCTTACACTGCAAAGTAAGTTTTTCTTACTTATGCATATGTTCAGAAGTGTACACGGATATCTTTTAATTTTTTTTGTTTAAATTCTAGTACTTAGAGTGAAGCAAACTGGACAACTTACAGTCATTTTAAAATACAAAGCAGGAAATATCTGAAACTCCCACGATTTCTAAGACCTTGCAAATAAACCACTATTGAATATTTTCAAAGTAATCAGATTACTACTTCATACTACTACTATGAAACAACCAAAAAAAAGAAGTTATGTGCCACAAAATTTGGGAGGGTTTCCTCATTTTTTTTTCCTAAAAGAGTGGTTCTTATCTTTAATAAATTTACTACAAAGAACCAAAGGCAGAAATGTGGCAGACTCATTTTCCTGACACGGAAGCATATAAACTATAGCCTTTTACAGCTATAACTGAAAGCAAGGCAATAAGAGAAGTTGGGGAAGGCATCTCAGTTTGACTCTTGCTTGAGTCAAGTAGAGACAGAACAGCCTTAGGCAAAACAATGTTTTCCTGTGTTACTAAAATCACTTTCCTAGCACTAAAAGAAAATGACTCATTTAAAGACTTTTCTGCTGTTACAGCACAGTCTATATGACAGTTTCTTGTATAATTTGGTCACAGTTCATTCAGTCTCTCTTAAGAAATTCACCAGTTCAGGGAACTACATCCAGAAACAAATACAGACTGAAGTTCAGATTCCAGCCACTAGTGAGACATATTCATAATGGGGCTGCTAACTCAGGAGCTGGTGGAGAAGGCTTCCTCACTACAACATATGTAGAGTCTATAAATGTAATTCTCGAAACAAAACAGCTCAAACAACACTCAGAAATAAGGCACTAGCAGACTGTTTAAAAAACAATAGGCTACAAAAGTGTTCCTGTACTGATATGTTTCTATCAAAGACTTGATTGTTGCATCAACATCAGTCTCTATATCTAGAGCAAACAAATCTCCGACTTAAGACTCTTCTAATTCAAAGCTATTATCACTACTACTTCATGCTACAGTCTACTTTAATCTGGAACTGCTAATTAAAAATATGTAAATTGACAACCTCTTGAACAGTGTATTACCATGTCAATCCCACACTCAGGTCTTCAGGATTTTCATATAAAAAATTATGAATTATTAAATAAACTAGATTTTATAGATTTCTTTGGCAATCATTCATGAAGTTCCAAAACTATTCAAAGATGTGCATAATTTATTTTCATCTAGCTATTGCTAAGATAAATTATCATCACCAGAAATAAATTTTCAGATTATTTAAAATTATAATTTCAGAAGAATGATCAGATTAACTATATATTTACTTATATATCTTTAATTTAAGAACTATTTCACTTCATATTAGTTATTAAAAAAGGCTATGGTGAAAAGTAATTCATGAAATAACTTCAGTATTTTCTCTAAAAGAATTAAAAGTTTTGTCTTCCAAAACTATTTTCTGAAAGTCTCAGGCAAAATACTGTTGCTCTTAGGTGATCGCACTTTATTAAAAAGAAAGAAAAATAAACTGGTAACAAAAAGCTTTAGAGAACAGAAAAGATAAACATGGTATTATAATAATCATTTAAAATTTACATACTGGAAAAGAGGCTTTAATTCAAAATTTTCCAATCTTTACACTATATAGTATGAATACATGGGAGTGTAAATTTAATTTTCACTAAAGGCTAGACTGGCAAATCCTTTTCCTGGAATCAGCCTCAAAATCACATGCACAGCGCCAATCACTATTGTAATTCGAAAGTGTAGAGTCCTTTGCAAATGACAAGCTTAGAAATGAGTATCTAACTCTTTAATCATTTAAAATTTGACAAAGCTAATGCCTAGTGGCTGCCATTACTGACAGTATTGACACCTACTCTTGAGAGAACAACACAGTGAGTTTGATGTTAAGAGAATCTCAATCAACTTCAGGTTAAAAACTGCCTTACAGTATTTCCAGCAAGAAGTTAAGACAGTGCTGAGCCAGCTTTATTTGAGATCAAAAGCAGTTCCATTTATATACAGCTATTAGACAAGTGTGCTCTTTTATACTGTTCTTCAAATAAATGAGACAGGGTTAGAGTCCCACTGTGCCGGGGTGCCATAATAATGAAAAAAATAATCCAGTAGTGAAACAAAACAATGGATAAGGATTTGTAAGACAGTACCCTTTACAGAAGTCCTACTGAACTTCATTATCATAGCATATTTAACTTTAGTGATAGCACTTTAAAGACTTGTAATAAGCCACATAAAAACAACAGCTCCTGCTTCCTTAGTTTGGCAGGGTATTGCTGATTTTGGTTTTAGGTCTGCTAGGCTTTTTTTCATTGCTGTTTACTAACAGTGTTGTTGCAGTGATAATGTCCCAAGTATGGTTTTAAATTGGAGTTGAAGCCCTTACACTAGTCTATTCACAGAAATCTGTTGAATAAACAGCATCAGCCATACACCTTGCTAGGCTACAGCGATAGAAAAGATTAAGTCTTCTATGTCTTCCTTTTCATTATGCACTTGGCTAAAGGCTGCATTGACTGCATTGACAACTGCGCAATTTAAGATTAGAAAAGCTAGCATTGTCAGCTAGCAAATTTAGGATTACACGATCACCTTCCTGCCAAGAAGTAAAAGATACATTTACATGCTGACTTACAACTGGAGAAGATATCAGTGATGCAGAATCTGAAGGATATACCCATCATAGCTTTTTTGTCTGACCCTGTCTATTCACTAGTCATGAAACACAGACTGTCAAACAGCGTATTTCTCCTCTTTCCAAACAGCCTCTTGCCAAACATTTAACCAAAACACCAACACTTAGGATTTTAACCCACCTCAGAAGTTATTTTAATGAATGATTTTTGTTATTTGCCACAAATCACTGAGAAATGATACCACAAAATCAGTAACAATTCACTATATTATGTATCAGAAGAGCAAATGAATACTTAAGAAAAAAACGTAACAACTTACAAAGACCATGGAGCAGTGCCATCTAGTGATTGTCATCATAAATATAGAAGTCAGCATTAATATGTGTTGCAAATAGAGTGAATACTATCAATAACTGAGTTTCATTCTCATCTTACTTTCCAAGGCAAAACATTTGTGTAGCATGTTGTATGGGAAAAATGAGTTACATCAGAGTACATGCACTTAGACCACTTCAAGAAAGTTCAGCATTTGTTTTTCCAAAGTAAAAATGTTACAGGTAATAGTTTAACAGGAAGAACCTGTCATCATACCTAACTACAAAGCGTTAGGAAAGCAGTTAATATTTCCAGTATTCCAAGAGTAACAGCAAAGAAGTATCGGTGAGTAATATCTCTGTTGTTACCTTTGAAGAATGTACTAATAATTATTGCATGGAATTAAACTACAGGAGAAAGAGGAAGGTATGTATTTCACAAACAGGTCTAAGTTTTTTTGACATCTGTCCTGTTGAACTCTAAATCAAATACCACAAGAGCTTAGTTAAGAATCTCAACTGCAAATATTCTTATATAATAGATTGTGTGAATGAAAATTCTTATCCAATGCAGAAAGTAGAAATATTGCCCATTTTTTAACTTATCAAATATTTCATGATCAGTAACTGTTGTTAATGTATTGTTTGCATACTTCCCTCTAGAGTATCTGCATAACAACTACAAATCACTGAAACAGTATTTTGGGTCTCAGATTTCAAAATTGCAGGAACATGCTGGCAAAACTGTCCACAGCTCCTTTAAAATGGACATGAGCTTGAATTACCAGATGAGTAACAGGTCTTTTCTGCAACTACAAACACAGAAGTTTTTAAAAAGTTTGAAGTTGTGTCTCTTTCTCCTTATGGCAATTTCAGTGAGCCTTAGTACTCTAAATCCTTGTAGTAAACTCAAAATATAACTTATTGCTCTAACTTGAATCAGTAGAAAGGACGATGCACGATTACTTTCTGCAGTTTTCTATGTTCTTCAGAAAGACTGAGCTAACAGTAAATTATGGAGTTTTGCCAGTTGCATAGTCTATGTGTAACAATGCATACTGGTCACGGGTGAAAGGCCTTACCTTTCAGATATTCATAATTAACTTCAAATTGGAGGTATAACCATATTATATTCAAGAAAATGTTACAACAGAACATGTTGCACTTTGACAGATGATGAAGATGACATATCCATGACACAATTGCTCCAAACTGACTCTGCATGTCTGACACCATCTTTAAATAAGCTTACGAAAGTCTAGGTAGGTCCTACATCAGTGTCTTGTTCTCCCTTTCAATCTCCATGTTGACCAAAATAAATGTTGACCAAGGGTGATTGTACTTGAAGACAACAATAACTGAATCTATTTCATTCAAAACCAATATTTTTTTTAAATATACCAGTTATCTGTATGTCCTCCTCTCTACTGTTCTGGTACAGTGTTTTATCACGTGTCCAGAAAACCTACAAAATGTAACTAGTAACAAAAGAAACACTGTATAGTTAGGAAGGATAAATTTCAAGCAGAAATATAAGTTCTTGATATATTACAGGCACTTATTCAATGTCCTTCCATATACTGTCAAGACGTAGATAGCATGTGAATAAAATATAGCTAATAATAATATGATCTTGATTACAACTTTTAAGTGTAAAATCCAGCAGCCATAGACACAATACAGTTTTCTCATACTGTTAGACAACATCAAAAATGTTGAAGAACATTAATTTTCCTATATGGAATGTCTCCTTACTTCCTGTAAAACTCCATTTTACAGCTAAATAAGAGCTATAGCAATAGCTTCATTATTTTATAAGAGGCAACAGTAAAAAAAAAGTCATTACCTTTAGACACACCAAATATTCAGTAGTTACCCTAAATTGAACAAGAAATCAACTGTTGGTGGCTGGTGGTCTAATCATAATCTCTTTTCTTCAACTGCAGTGATCACCTGACCTGTATTCAAACGAAACAGAAAATCTCAAATACTTATTAAAAGCTCCTTTAAAGTAAAATCAAGCAATACTAAGAAGTAAAAAAAAAAAAAATTAATTTGGTTTTTTTTTAATCTAATATCAAGATTGTGCATTGACATAGCATACTACATGATTATAACTAAGTGCTAATGCGAGTATTCAGAGGCTACTAACTACTCACACTGAAAAGTAACATCTGGATCATTTTTAAGCAATACTAGGAAGAGTAGCATGTGCTGGTGAAAGAGCCATGTAAGTCAAGCTGGTTAATGGTGCAGTAACCAAAAGAGTAACAATTAAATTGATGGTCCTTACTGTCTGGAATCTTTACTTTAGAGCAATATGAATTGCTTCAGCGAAACAGCTAAAGCCCCAGAAGAATGGCTAAAGCCCCCAAATGCAATTGTATACCATGATATAACGCAAAAGATTTTGTTATGGTATTCAGAGCAGGCACTCTTTTTTTCGTGTTTTGCTCTTCTAATGCAGTTAAAAACAGTTCATCTGCATATAATAAATCTACAGATTTGGAAAAGAGAAACTCTCCTGAAATTCCTACTTCAATACTGTTTGGTTAATGTATTATTAATTCTAAAATATTTTGCAATTCAAATTTATCTTCCCATTATATGACTTTTTGTTTGTCCAATGGGAAAATATATAATCACAGAAACTAGGATATGTATTATTAAATTCCCTGATCATATGTCTATCTTTTTGCATTGCAAAGCTTTAGCATGTTAATTTCAATATATATGTAGGATTCTAATTATCTACTCATGACAAGAATTTTTTCTGTTTTACCTTTGTCTGTTTTAAAAACTACAAAAGCTTTTCACATAGGGGAAGTTCAAAATAATTACTGAAATATACCTAATTAGAATGTTTGTTAATTTGTTTATTTGTTTGTTTTAATGTACAAACCATTTTAACTTGTCTTTTCATTCTATTTTGTTTCACAGGAGATATTTGATGACTTATTTGGCAATCCCCAATGCATAACACTGCCTAGTACTTAATTACTTCAATGTAGAAGTAGAAATTATATCTATTTCTTCACAAGAACTAGTTTTCCAAAATCCCAAATGACTCCTGTCCTGAAAACTCTAACCCTTAAAGAAGAGGAGAGACCTAACGACTCAACATAACTTTAATTTGCAGAAGATGGTATGAGCAAAACAAAAAACCTTACAGAAGTGTTTCCTATAGACAACTACAATGTCAATTTATTCACAATCCTTTTTTATTTTTTAATAACACATATGAAACTTTGTCCCTTTAATCAAGCTGTTCATAAAAACACATGAACAGTTTGAAGGAACAAGTTACCAGTAAGAGAAGCATTTAACAGTAAGATTGTAATTGTACACTGTGTCATGCTGACAGCGAGAAGGAGGCTGGGCAGGATTACTTCCACCAGAAGACCTGCGCACTTTCCTCCTTAAGGTAAGCAGTAGTCTCATATCCTCATAACACGTTCATCTAGGTGGTTTAGGTTGTTGACTTAATTTATGTTTCTCAATGACTTATTTGGGATTGGATTTACTATTAATTCCTCAAATAATTTTTCTTCTAATAGTTGGCTATCCTCCATCACAGACAGGGTATTTAAAAATAAATTACAGGTTCTGAAGTCACTCAGATGCTTAGCTATGTACTTCCTACACAAATACTGGAAGCAAGCCATTGCATCCTTGTGATTTACTGAAGTGTAATTTCCACAGTTCTTCCACCACTTTTTATCTTGATATCTCTCTTCACTACCTTTGTAGTAACTCTAAGTTAACTACTTCCTACTCATCCTCTACAGAGATAACAGAAACAAAGACCTTTTTTTAAGCTTTTTTGATTCTATTATCCACTTTATAACCTAGTCTAGGAAATCTGAACAATTCTCAATTGGAACTAATTATTGTTTGCACTAGGGTCTATTTACACTGGAAACAAAAAGAAACTTTTATGTCAAATTAAACTGGTCCACTCACTCTCTGAAGGCTTCCACTACTCAAATTGCAATAAACTAACATCTCCTGTCTTTGCATTTGTCTATAGCTCAAGGGATTCCTTTGCATTGTAAGATGTGCCAGTTCATGTGGGAAAAAAGTGAAAGGCTGGCACAAGACAGTGTTTTCTCATCATATCTGGTTGGTCATGGTCAGTATTCCATGACAAAAAAAAAAAAAAAAAAAAAAAAGGTTGATAAACCAAAGGGCTATAAAGTCATGCACTAATGCAGAATTTTGCTTATTCTTCAGATCATCTCATATACTGACCTAAAGGCAACTAATTTTTCATTGCTCACCCTCACATACATTATTAACATTAAATTTTTGCATGGATTTCAAAGAAAAAAATCTATCCCTATTACTACTAGTGAATATAATCATTTCTATTGAATGAAATTATAAATGGCACCTCTTTGTCTATAGAATTGCCCTAGTCTGAATAGCTACATTTAGCACTGGAAACGTTCAGAGGAACCTGTAAAGTAAGTCTTGTATTTCAACAATGCCCTTAGAGATGAGTGTTTAGTTTTTTTGCATCTCCTGATACTAACACCTTTGACAGGAATAGTAACATACACTCCCCTTTCAGAACAATTATGGTTAAGCCTTGAAAACTGCATCAGAATTTTTAAGCTTAAGTGAAGCTGGCTACTTTTGAGAATGGTCAGCCACACTGAGTCTAGGAGGCCACAGGTTTGGCTGGCTCTCTCGTTTGCGGACAGGCATAAACCACCATCATTACCACTTTAACCTTCCCTATTTCCATTTCAGAAACATGGGATTTTGTCACAAGCAGCCACAAAGCCTACATTCTCTTAACTGGGACTGTCAGCTGTATCGTTTATCCCAGCTAAGGATCAGAAGATGGCTGAGTGGCAAGGTCTCACAATCTTCAAATCTTCCTTTTTTTTTTTTTCTCCAGGGTCTACAAAGATGCAGAATTTCTTATTTGCAATGAGCTTGTTTCTCTCCTTGTCTCTGTCCTGATGTTAGCTCCAGTCTTTATAACCCAGTCTGTCCACCCGGACAACCAGATTTCCCAACTGCTGCCTACCAGTCTGACTACAAATCCTCATGACAACTGCTTGCCTGATGGCACCAAGAATTTACTACACCATAAGGAATAACAGAAAAGACGTTACAGATCTCAGTAATGCATTTATAAGATACAGGTATCCATTTAACCTATCTTTGAGTGGAATTAACTAAAGATGGTGTTAATGCTCAGAGCTTTTTTTTCCCCAAAATAATTTTGAAAGTCTGAATGTTCTTATTTCTTTCAAAGATCCAAACTGTATGCATGTAATTTTTCTTCATAGCTGTGTCATATGGCTTAAGTGTAAAAAAAAATCAGGCTATAAATTAATTTCAGTACTGTCCTAATAAACTGCTTGGCATAGGCCAATCATGGCAAAATATCATTTAGGATGTCCACAAGCACTGGGAATGGAAGTGGACTTGATGATGGCCATAGAGAAACATAAACTTTTCTCCTTTAAAGGAAGCAAAATCCTGAAAAAGCCAAGGTGAGTTTTTCCTCAAAATACGCTCTCTTGCAAAGCTCTTCACGGCCAGTATCTGCTGCTGTTCCATGAGGATGTCACCAAATCATAAGTTGAAATGCAGTATATGAAGCAAGGAAAGTAATAGTTTAATTATTATTTGCCGAAAAGTGTATCCTGTTTCCTCAGAAACAAGACAAAGTGAAGGAGATAACAGGAAGAAAGACTGATCAGAAAGAGGATAGCAGTTGACAGTCTAAGTAGCTGTACAGCTCTATGGCCAGTCTATCTGGTTTCTCTAATGGTTTGATCCCCCATATCACACTCTCAGTTATAACTAAACTACGAGAAAAAGAACTGCAGTGAAATCATACTCTTCCCTAGAGATGGGGCTCTGCATTCATAGAGTTTCAGGGTGCCTTTTGCCCTGACTCAGCAAATGTCAAACCCTGCATCTCTTAACAACTTTTCAACACAGAGGACAAGTATATTACTTAATAATTACTTCGTAGTTTTGGGGGGAAGATGTCCAATTAAGTTCATCTGATCTGGTGACCACTGGTCGCTCTCAAATGTGAATATCAGAAAAAATGCAATATTTTAGAAGTATAAATACAAAGTAAAATCACATTATCATTGCATGTAAGACTTAAGATGTCTTAGTTTTATAGCATACAAGTGGTTTTTTACCATTTGAAAGAAAATGTTTTCACTTAAAGAATGGTTTTAAGAAGATATTAGATTTTAATTTTAAAATGTAAAAATAGAATATAAGATTATTAAAAGTAATAAAATATTAATCACAAACACACAAACAAAAAACAGGACTGCAGAATAATTACTCTTCTTCATTTGACCAAAGGATAGACATTTTGCAGTTAATCAAACAAACTCCACAATAAAGTCAGATTTTATACAGACAAATCTTTCTGTTGAACTTAATTCTGTTCACACTTTTCAAATGCATTACAGTTTTATTACCAGTGATGACAGGATTTTGCTACTATCTTAGTTATTTTTTCTGGCATCACAACTTTAATTTTGAGATCAACAGCTAATAAGTTATGTTGCTATACCTGTGTATTTAAAAAACATTTTTTCTCAATTTTCTTTCTATCTGGAAAATGTAATTAGGCCGTTGACAAAAACACAAGCCCATTTCCTTCAGATACATTAGTATTCTGAAACTTTTTTTTTTTTTTAAATCATCCTACTTTGAGGAAGTAATTTAAAATCCACCAAGTGTAGTATGGCTCAGCTTTTCTGAGACTCCAAAACCAAAGGGACTTTCTTGTCTATTATGAAAAAACTACAAAAGAGATTAGCTAAGGTGCTACTCAACAGTAAGAAGCAGCCCGAAGTATTTCCACTTTCAAGAAAACATTCATTTCTATGTACTCTTATTTCTATGTATACGTAACTAGGACTACTTCTGCAAGATGGGTTAAACTGTTCATTAATTCTGTCTCATGGAAAATGTTCACTAAGTATCCACACTGACCTACTATGATTTTCATAATAATAATCTGAAGCTGAAAACACAAACAGGATATCGATATATAACAAGACATGCCTACAATCTGCTGATACAGATATCTACTTCAAGTTTCAAAGGGAATGAGTGATTAGACTTTAATCAAATAACAACTCTGATCAGTATGATCATAAATAATCTCATGAACTACTGCATTATAGGATAGTTGCTGAAAGGAAGAGGGAGAAAAATGTCATAAGA
Source organism: Colius striatus (assembly GCF_028858725.1). Taxonomy (NCBI): domain Eukaryota; kingdom Metazoa; phylum Chordata; class Aves; order Coliiformes; family Coliidae; genus Colius; species Colius striatus. The sequence continues at coordinate 20,119,537 of NC_084790.1, forward strand.
TTTGCATTTTATCAACAGAAAATGGGTCACCAAAATGTCATTACACAACACTGATGACAGTTCATATTCTGTGTTTCCTCCTTCTACATATTTTCATCATTAAGAAATATAATTGTCCCCAGGAATCAAAAGGCTTATGAGATGGCAAGCAACTTAAACATGAGCTCTACTCAGCATATCTCATGGGAATAATACTGATATCTCAGCATAGAAAGCATCGATTGGTATGCTGCATGAACATAATTATTGAGGAGCAGTGCCTATAAATTTCAAACACTTTGATTTCATTCTTTATAGAGTGGTCTCATATTTTTTATGGGTTTTTTTAAGACAGCAGAACAGACACTCCAGGAAAGAAGGAAAAGCTTCAGTTTATGCTCTCAAATTAGGGGAAATATATGAGCTGAAAAAAAAAAGGAAAATAAGTGGTTAAACTAGTCATTGTACTAATTAGAAATGAGCAATAATTTATGAAAATTCATAATTAGACAGAGCTTAGCCAAATCAGCCTTATAATGACATAGGAATGTCAATCAGTGACTAATTAGAAATAGAATTTTCTTAAATGTCCTGAATATCTGTACAACAGATACAGTGAAGAGAAAGTACATAGAATTACAATGTATTTAACATAACGTGTTATAGAACAAGTAGCTGAACAAACTCCTTGACAAAAGGGGAATGCAGCAATGCACACACCTAATATTATATAAATTTACTGAAACTGATGCACTTGTCCCTTATCTGGCTTTTTCTCACAAAAGATGAGCCAATGACCCAACAGACAACCATATACAAAGCCTTCAGAACTCCTTAACCTTTTTTCTCTGCTTAATTCCCTGAGGTTTAGATAGTAAAAAGGTACACAAAGAAAACACCAAACCCCTAATGAGGCAACAGTCATACCTGCAGGAATAATAAAAACCACCACAAGAATCCTTCTAGAAACCTCATCTATAGCCTTGCTGGTAACCACACCCACCCTGTATTTATCTTATTTGAATGGTCTAAATATAAGACATGAAAAAGCCTCTAACATAGACTTGCATTTTTACACTCAGCACAGAGTAACTAATACTCCAGTCTCCAGACTTCCTTACCTTTCTGTGTTGGAGGAAAATGATACAGCTTCAGAACTACCAACATCAACTTACTTTGGTCTTTTAACTGCAGGATACCCAAATCCACAGTATTAGTTCACAGTGGCATGCCAACATAGTACTAATCACAGTACCCATGGACAGCTGTCTAAACTAACAAGCTTCTCTAATATTTTGTATTCCTTCATCTCTTGCTGCTGCTACGTAGGATAACATTTCCACCTAGAGCTCTTTCACAGAATGTCTGGATTCCAAAATAATAACAAAAAATCCCTGATACCTCTTGTGCTACCAAACCACACTGTTCACATGTAGATCACACCTTATTTTGTTCACCTACATAGATGTTAATCCTACTTACTCAAGAGTAAATTCAGAGCAGCAAAAATAGTTTTCAAGGATCTTCTGTTTACCTAAACGGAATAATATCACTGTTCTGCTGCACACAGATTAGCTACTGTCAAAATCACTACATTTCAAGTAAGAAAGTAAGAACGTGGCAGAGTAGCTGAAGAATCAATCACTTTAAGTGCTCATCTGAAGGAAAAATCCCAAATCATATTTTGACTGGGATATTTATACATATAGTAGGAATAGGAACATATCAAGGTTAGTACACCCTCCTGTGTGGTCTGTAATGTAGCAAAGTAGATCACACCACAGCATCACCTTTGTAGGGAAGCACTTCCTGGAAAGGGTGTAGCCCTTAATGGAACCACTGGTGCTTTTACTGCATACAGCAGGGAGATTGACCATATCTTTAATTCTGTGCTTTTCACTGGAACATAGAGAAACTTAGAAAAGTATCCTTTCTTCCACCTCCTACCATTTTTTTTCCATGTAGACACCACTGTTGTTCCTCCTAAATGATGAATAAATGCTATATAATTCTTTTAGGGTACATATAGCAGTTTAAGGTGAAATCTCGGACACGTTTTACTTTGCAGACCACTCAATCCCAGATGCATCACTGTAGGAAGCAGAGTAAGGCTTCAGAACTTCTGGGTGCATGCTTTACAGGTCATGGTTTACCTCCCTGAACATTACACAAACTATTTGTCACTTACAGTTCCTTAGTGCTATAGTTTTGACTGAAATAAAGACTTCATGGCTCATTTTCATGACAAAGGCACAAAAAAGCTGTGTGCTCCTTGCCCCTGCCCCCACCCCCTCCTCTCCCCCGCCCAGCACTTGGCAGGCAATGCAAGTTCATATATGATTTATTTTTGAATCGTTCAGACGTTTCACTTTTTAAATGAGAAGGTCTTCTGAAAGAACAGCATTTTGAAACAGCAGCATACAATGAGAAAGACTGCAGTTCTCTGCTTCGCAAGGAAATCTATAGTTGAAAAATGCTTCAGAACATTTGATGTTTACTCCAGGAACTGTGGGACAGGACTCACAAAACCTTGTAATTTAGAATCAAAAGACTGGAGAAATAATATAAAGGCAGGTGATTTTCTTGTGGGTTTTTTTTTTTCTTCTAGGTATGTTCGGGACCACCTGCACGTACTTTGAGCTGCTCTTTTAACTGCAGGTATTCAGAATTTGCTTTGCAGAAGGTCTTCACTGCAACCCCCCCGACCTTTCCCCCCCCATCACCCCTTCCTCCCTCAAAGCTCGCTTTACTGATGCACGTACTCCAGAGAGCACATCCACCATGGCAGCGGACACAGGTGTAAGCGCATCACTTCGCTGGTGACAAAGGACTATTGTGTTTGTGTCACATCGCTTGTAGCCCCCGGAGGACTCCTGCCCCCCATCATACGGCTTCCAGCTCGGCGTGGAAAGATCTTCCTCGGGATGGGGGCGGTGATGCTGGGCATGCCCCCCCCACCCCCCCGCCTGGTTCACCCCGAATCCCATCCCGCCGCCCGGCAGGCAGTGTCGTCTGCCGCGCACCCGAGGGCCTTGTTGGGCGGGGGAAAGGGGGGTCGAGGACGAAACTGGACAAGGAAGGGGCCCGTTTAGCCCCGTCCCGCCGCCTCTCGTTCCCCGCAACCCACTCCCCGCTGTAGCGCACGGCGGGGCGAGGGGGCGCAGCCACCGCGCTGCGGTCTCCTCCTATCGTCCCCCCGCCCCCGAAAGTTACTCTACCCTGACGGGCGGACTCCCCGCGGCAGCCACCCCCGACGGCACCGGGGAGTTCCTCCGTCGCTTACCTGGTGGCTGCCTGGGCGCTCCCTCACGGCGAGAGGCAGCCGGGGCTGCCTCTGCCGCCACCTTCACAGCCCCCTCCCGAGGTGAGCGACGCACGGGGCGGCGGCGGGAAGCAGCCGGGGAGCCGTGACATTTAATCGGGCGTTAGCAGGGTCGTGTCAGCCCCGCGCTGCAGGCGGGGGTATCTCTCCTCCCCGACAGGCTGGGCAGCCGGTTACCGCCCTCCTCTCCGCGGGCAGGCTGAGGGCGAAGCCCAGTCCATCCCCGGAGACCCGGCCGCAGCGCGCTGACCAAGCTGCCGGCGGTTCCTCTCCTCCCGCCTGGCAGTTGCCGCTGCCCCTTCCCGTAGCGGGGCGCGAGGGGCGCGGCAGCCGCAGCCGGGTGGCGGGGCCGAGGGGTGGTCGCCTGCCCCTCGGCGGAGCTCGGCACCAGGGGGACGGCGGCGGGACGCGGTGGCGGGCGGGTGGACGAGCGGCGGGCGAAGCGGCAGCGCCAGCAGCGCGGCGAGGCAGCGCCAGCTCGAGGTGAGGGCGGGCGAAAGTGGGGGGGGGGGGGGCGCGTCTCTGTCAGAGGCGGAGCGGCTCCTTCCGCGCAGCGGCTCGCACACGGGCGAGTCCCGCCGAGGCGGCGGCGGCACCTCGGAAAGGCAGAGCGGTGCGCAGAGGGGCGGGCGCCCGAGCCCCCACCCTGGTCCCTGGCGGGCTGCGGCGAGGCTCTCCCTGTCCCGGCGGCAGCTCGCCACCGTGGGCACGCAGCCGCCTTGAGTAGGGGGGCGCGCGCGGGCCGGGCTCCCGCTGGAGCCCCCGCACCTCTGCGAGTCGTGGCACCCCCGCCTTCCCCCGCGCGGGCGATGGCGCGGGCGATCCCCTCCCCGCGCACACTCTTCCACCCCTACTCCCACCCCGCCCCTTCCCAGGGAGACCGGGGCCGCCTCTCGGTGCGGGGCTATGCCATGGACTTCGGAACACCCAGCCCTCCCCCGGCGCCTCCGCAGCGTGCCGCGGGTGGGAGTGTGTCTCCTTTGGGGCGGGGGGAGGGGGCGCGGAGGAGGGGGAGCACCGCACGGCTGGGCGGCCATTTCCAACGCGGCGTGGCGGAGAGGGCGCTGGTTCGCTTCCAGCGTGGTCCCGCGGCGCGCACCGGGACCGTCCCGCTCCCGCCCGACGGCACGGCTCGGGGCAGTGGGAGAGAGACGGGCGCTTGTTCGGCGGGCGCAGCGGGGTGAGGGCGCACCTCTCCGAGGGGAGGCCCCGGCAGGCGACGGCTGAGCCTCACCGCCGTCCACGGCAGTGGGACCGATAGGATGCGGGCGGCCGTTGCGAATCAAGGACAGCTGCCCTCTGCCTTGTGTTCTGTAGGTGGCAGCGTCCGAGGCTGGTCTGCGCTAAGGACGTGGACGCATCAGTGGTGTGAGGGCGTCTCCGGCCTCTTTGCTGCCTGCTTGGCTTGTTCTTGCTGCTGGAAAAGCTGTTGCCCCACAGGTTCCTCCCTGCATTTTCAGAAGCCAGTAGTATGTGGTTTCTGGAGCTCAATTCCCCACTTTATGTCTTTTGCACACTCTGAAATAGTTGCGTTTAACACCTTTTTTATCGGAGGATGTGGAGTGTCAGGTTTGTGTTGAGTAATTCAGGACCAGCGATGCTAGTTCCCCAAGATGATTCTAAGAATGATATTTTACTTTTTTTACTGGTTTGGGTTTTTTTGTTTTTTTTTTTTTTTTTTAACCAGCAGCAAATTGCATCCATCTGTAGAAACCTGGCAGAAGGCTGCGATCCCCAGAAACCTTCATGTTATAAAACCAATGAAAAATTGGCATGTTTCAGGAATTTATTTTACCAGTAGGAACACTAATGTGAAAGCTACAAATAATTCAATGGTAACTGAGTTTCTTGGGGTTTTTTTTACACTCTTGCTTCACTTTTGCACATGTACAAACATGGGTGTATACATAGTTGAGTTAATTAAATGTTAGTTAGCATAGCAGTCTAGGAGATAAAATACACATAACCACGTTCTTCAAAACTCAGGCACAGGTTTTATTGACAATGGAAGACTTAGAATAAAGGAAGACGAAACACAATTCTTTGTTCATTTAGTGCCAACATTTTATCAAAGGTGATGTGGTTGTTTTGGGTTTTTTTTCAAGAAGCATCTCAAGCAGTAGTCCTGGTAGCCATACTTCAGAGGTAAGGAAACTCTTCTCTTTACAGCAGAAACTTTCCACTGTGTAGTCAGCTTCTATATTCACCCAGATTTCTTGTTCTATCTCCCAACTCTAACATAAAGCACCTGAATAAGGTTGCTAATACTAAGGAAGAGCAGCTAGCTATCTTTAGCCACTAATAGATACAAAGCGAAAGAGCAGTATCTTGACCTTGGCTCTATTTCTGGAGGTGCTGTAATAACATGCAATGCACTTATCAATAAAAGGAAGCACTGCTAATCCACAGTCATGTGCCATACAGTTTATCCACGCAGCAGAACTGTGGCTTCTACTACTTTATATGGAGTAGCTTAGAATTGAAGAGAAACCCATTGTAAAATAACTGAAAGTTCTTACAAAGTGTGGAGAGAACCAGCAATAAATGATACCTGGTAAAGCTATTTTCATAAAGTAAACTTCCTGTTCTGATTCTAAAGCATTTCAGCAATTGGCTTTTTAAAGTGAACTCATTTTTAGAAGGTGCTGACCATATAATACAGGGTTCCTGCAAGTGGTCTCAGTGTGTGCGTAAGCAAAGCTGTCACTACTGAGACCTGTATGTTGAGCTGTAGTTAGTTAAAACAAATTTCCAGAAAACATTGCTGTGGTGTCTGTTGAGTGCTAGTAAAACAAAGAGTTCACTGTTCTGAGGAAATTACACTGATGTTTTCATATCTGATGGAAATTTTATACTGCATGTAGAGGTATCTAAAATTTGCCAGTTAAGTGTAATTTTTCCGATGGTTTATAAACAGCAAGATGGAGTACTCCATCTACTCCAAGAAGTGTACTGACAACAAGATAAATGGAAGTCTTTCCTGGATACTGCTACCTCGTGAGTGTTCTTTAAGTGGGAGATAAAGCAGGATACCTATATAGAAGCTGAATTACTACAGACTAAAAATAGAACCAGGAAATACTAAGGCTGTTGCTGTACCCATCAGGGGTTTTTTTTTTGAAGTGAGGAGGTGCTACAAGTAAAATCTGAAAAATATTAAGTCACTTAAATTTTGCATTAATTTAGAGATTTACAATCAAGAAGAGCACATCACCAAAGGGAGCTTAATCAAATGATCAAGCAACACAAAACCTTAAGAACTCTCCTGCATGTCTTCAGTCAAATCTTGTCTGTGATGACCAGTTCAGTGCATTGTACATATTTTGTGAATCACAAAGGAAGCTTCTACAGTAGGGTGCCAAGCCTTACTGTACCTTGAAAGTCTTACTGTTTCCTTTCAGTTGTAAGTATTTAGCTTTCAGAAGAGCTCAAACAACAATGCAGAAGAGGAAGCCAAATGTTTCTGTACATACAGTTGGGTCTCTGTAGAAAAATCGAAGCTGGGCCTCTTTTTTTTTTTACTCCAGGGATTTACGTGCATAACGCAATCTAAACGCATTTTTAAAAGACACTATTAGCTCTAATTGGAAAGGGCCTTTGAAAGTGTGCTGTACTTTCTTTTTGCCACAAGCTCTGGAAAAAGAAGGAAAAAGAAGATCAGAACTGTGCTTTCTTTGCAATAGACTCCAAAAATGCAGTTTCTATAGGAACAGGAATGATTTTGCATTAGCTTCATCTGTATGGTAAGTAAAGATGACAGTGTCTCTTTAAAACAAATGAAATTAATCTTAGAATCACTGACTATTTAGCAAGAAATATTAAATGTATCAAAAATACTTCTGCTATATTTGTCATGTAAACATTTCTTCCTGTCACACTTGTAGCACTCTTGAGTTTTCTGTAGCAAGAATTTAAACTTTTAGAACTACTTTTCCTATTATTTTAGACATCTACAGTAGATATTTTCAGATTTATACAAATGCTTAGCCTCACAAATTTCTTAAGAGTTCAGTTTACCATGGTGTTCTCATGTTTTCTTTGCCCCAGGTTTTAGAATATTTTTTGGCATCTAGGTAGAATGAAATCATAGGCTGAATTGTAATTTGAACTTTATCGTAAAGTGTACCTTTATCTGCAAACAAAAAGAGTAATAATTAAAAAAAAAAAGGCTTGGCATCCACATACACGTACCAGTGTATGGTTTAAAGTTTCCAAATAGTACTTTTAGTGCTAAAAGAACTGAAGACTTAAAATATTTTGAAAAGATACTTTTTAATGCTTCTACAATAATTTAGAGTTTCTTTTGAAAAATAATTAATTGAAAAAATTAAGATTATTATATAAAACTATTTTTAACCTTGAAAGAGAACTCAAAAAATAAATTGGAAATCAAAGATTTCCAAACTTTTTATGTTGCCACCGTTTTTAATCAGTGTCTTAATACCTCGTAGTCCAGCTGCTTTCACCTATGCACCCCATCCATTTGACTGTTTGAGAAATGGTTTGAACAGAATAAACAAATGTTCTGTTGAGTTTAAAGTTGGTCAGTGGATTTAAATGAGACTCTTCTTCATTCACTGAAAGACCGTACTTGGAATGTTTACAGTGAAGCCTGTAACAGTGGTTAAATTGGTTAAATCCAAGAGTGGGCACATTGGTGTTGCATAGCTCTCCCAGTTGTCAACAGGATGCATTGCCTGTCAGAGCTGGAGGAGGTGAGACTGTTCCCATCTATGCTGGAGGTAATGTTTTTGGTTTGCTGAATGAGAAAACGACCTGTGCAGAAGGTACAACTGCTGCATGAATGGGACTTGCATTTTTTGTGGCAAGATAGATACAATTTTGAATTCAGTGCCATGAGACTCAACATCTGTGTGAGAATCAACACAGGTATTTATCCGTGAATTCAAATTATTATGTTTACCAAAATTATACCATTCTGTAGTCCTGAATAGCTTTTGTGCATCCTGCATTAATTCCTCAATGGGAATCCACGAGTTCTTCCTAGCCGTACCAGTTTTCAGTGTGGTAGGTAACCCTACTCAGTAGTAAAAATGTCAGAACCAATAAATACTCTGTTCTCCTTTTTTCATAAAAAAGGTTAATGTTTCACCATATTGTATTTTTAATCACCTGTCAGATTTCCTACTTCATTACTCAGCAAGCACGAATCATGTATTTCTAGAAAGTACAAATAAGAAATTTTAATTTTTTAGAGGACACCAAATACTTCTGAAGAAGCAGTTCCTCATAAATAGGAATAAGAAACCTAGAACTACTAAATAGAACTACTTCTCATTTACTAAACATTCAGTTCCTGGAAGATAAGCTTTTTTTCCCCTAATTTTTCAAGTCAGAAAGGCCAGGATTGTACGTGTCTCTATCTGCACAGAAGATTGTTTTCTGTGCTTAGTTACCTACTTTATTTTTGCAGAAGCAGGGACATAGCAAATGTAAACTCTCAAAAAAGTAAAGTTATGATGTATCCCTGTTCACCTGCTTAAGTTATAGATGACGGCATCATGTACTTCTGTTTTCTTTGAAGATTACACAAATGTTGGAAGTAGAAAGACTTTGAGAAAAGCACTGAACAATTCTTATATCACAATCATATGAAATCAAACAGAAAACTAGTTGATCATTTTCTTAATGTTTTCTGAAGCTTATTCACTATTACTTTACTTCAATTTCTGTGAAAAGTATTATGCCAATAGCATTAAGAAAGTGTAATTTGGCAGTGTAAAGTAGGAGTATCTCACAGGTGAACCCAACCTTCATTTTTGAAATTAGCATTTTTCTCTCAGTGATTTCCAAGGCTAGATACAGAACATTTATTTTCTTCTGAGGAACAGGATCTAGCTATTGCTGCTGTTCAAAAGCTGCTCTAAGTTATAAAACATTGTTTATGGATAATTTCACCAAAGTTCTAGTACTTGTCATACAATACAAGAGCAATAATTTTATTGACCGTCAAAGAATGAAAAAAATCCAACATCATTTGCTGCAGAGAGGGAAATTTAGGTGGACATCTTAAGACTGGCACCATTACTTCCAACCTTTATTCATAATCTGTTTTCTTCCTCTTAAACCTTAAAATAGTTGTTAGTTAACCTACAATTTATTTTCAGTGACACCCAAAATCAAGTTACTTTCAAATGAGCATGAATTTTTTGGTAGTATTTCAGTGAGTATCGTCAAAGCTATTAATTTTAACAAAAATGTCATGCACAAAGAACAGTCTCTCTAACCCAGAACCGTTTTTGCTGTCATCAAGATTCTTTGCACAGCGATAGAAATATTCCAGAAAGATCAGTGCATTACATAACAATGCCATGTACAGCAGTTGCAGACAGCAGAAAGCCTTGTGTCACTTGGTAAAATAAGACACAACTTGATAGCTCTTCCTCACATTTTGGATGGGTAGGAACAGTAACATCACTTTTCCTGAACAGCGGGACTCCTGTGCTAGTGAATTAAGTAGTCCCAGGGGCCATTCTATGGCCTAGGTGGCACTTAAAACAGTCTGGCCACGCTCCTACTGTCACGTTCTCACAGTTTCTGAACAAGGGTGGCCACATCTAAACACTGTGTCTCAGAAATCATTTGGGAGGCTGTTGGCTGAGCCAGGCCAAAAGCAGATCAGTTCGCCGTCTCTCCCTGAATGTGCAGCTGATCAGTTTCCAGTGCCTATATCCTTAGACTGCTTATTTTAGCACTTCATATGCAGCCTTTCAGCTTCTGTTTACCTTGCAAGTTGCATGGATGAAACTCTTAAAACTTTCAGTTAAATTTGTCGTATGACTCGGTTGCTTGACAGTAAGGTACCATATGGTGATAAAGAGAAAATAGGCTTTGTTGCAGTTCCATAATTGAAAGCCAGATGGTGTTACTAAGGCTGATAAAGGGAAAACAATAATATATCACTGCCCTACTCTGCCTCAGATTTCTAGCTATTGCTATGGAGCTGAAAATCCATCTGTTCAGACATTACTCATACTGTATCATGCAGCTTTTTTGGATGCAAATTCCTGAAAATGCAACAGGTCAAACACTTCCAAACTTTTGTAAGTTTCAAAGTACATTAGAATAATATCTAAGGTACAATTTAAAATCCATTTCTGTCAGAAAATGAATCTATTTTAATCTCTGCACCTAATAATAATGTAGTATGTTACACAAGGAAACAAATCCTCAGCATCAACTGAATAAAATGGAACTGATCTAACAGGAGACCAATCACCTAGGAGGAGTATGGGTTTACATTTAATGTAATTAAATATGAACTTTTATCTATAAATATAACTAGAAAAATAGCTATTCTGCTGTTTTAAATTTGTCAGTTCTTTACCGAAAAATTTAGCTGAGAGTACTGATTTGAGTTTTTTTGAATGAGAAAGTTTTCATCATTCATCACCAAAGTAACACAGTGGTTGTAGAAGTTGAGCAAAGTTGAAGTTGGCTGAGAATCAGGGAGACAGAAAAAAAACATGTTGTTCTCTTAGCAGAAAATATTTTGCTCAATATTTAAGATGATGTTAATTTCCATAAATAAATTTGTAACTCAAGGACATATAAATAACTACTTTCACAAACTGATTATTGTTCTTATTCACAAAGAGTACCAACATTGCATATATTTATCTACAAATTTAGCTATTAATAATTATTACAGATTCCCTAAAAACTACTCCCTATGATTTTCATATTAATTTCATTTGGTGCACTAAAAATGGAAGGACTTGTGTCTGACTTGTTGCAATCCTGTACATTTCAGGATGCTGTGTGTAACAGGAAGGGGTGTGTTAAGTAGTGTCTTGGTGCGTGGTTTCAACCCTAGCACCACTAACAGAAAAGGTGCTTGGATTATATCAGCTGGGCACTAAAGTATGTTTTGCAGCACTCTTAATGCAAAGATGCAGAGCAAATCCATACCTTGAAAGACCTCCTTCTGTAATTTGATTTGTTTATGTAAGTGTGCCCACCTTGCAAAGATTCTATAATAACAAAAAAATAAAATAGGACATTTCAAAAATAAACTGCTCAGTGTTGATAAAGACAAGGAATGCTTTTGCTTTACACTTACATCTGCGTTCAATTAACTGAGAATTTGTGTGATATTTAAATATTTGTATATTTGGGTTTATGGTCCAGATTTGAAAGAGAATGTTTTATAATTCATGACTAAAGTGAGTAGAATTGCCCCTGGCTAGAGAAGGATGTCTTGCTCAAAATTTAGGAGTGTATCCAAGCATCCTTCGACTTGGAGATGTAGCACAGACAACTGAAGAGGTATCCCACACAAAACTGATTCAGGCTTAGTTTTCACCACCAGTCCCTTCCTAAGGAATACCAGAAGTCTTCTGATTCAGTTGGGACTTCAGAGGAAAGAGATAAACTCTGTGTGAGTTCTTCCCTCTATGCCTCACCTTCTGGTAACTTCTGAAGTGAATAAGCCAGCTTCAAAACTCAAGGTTGCATAAACTGTCAGCAGATCTGCACCTGGAAAGACTGAATTTCTGAAGTTATGGTTAAGAGCTGCTCTGTGACATTGTATGAGACCACTTTTGAACAGGTGAGGATAAACTATTATTTGGTGTACTTGAGTGTTCTTTAATACCTCTATATGAAGAAACTTCAGAGCACTTTAGAGGGCTGTATTTTAAGGGTGTAATGGATATGGTGAGACACAGCAATATACCATTCCATGTAAGAGTTTCTTAAAATAATTGTCAGAGCAATTTCAGTTGTACCCTGTAGATATGTACAACAGTTTTTAAACCAACATTACTTTAAAAAATCTTCAGCAAATAACTATATTTCATATATGTTGACAAGCTTGTTTTAAGCTCTGGATTTACTGGGAAAATGAGAGAGTTATCAGGAAACAGAAAAGACATTCAGAAGCTACATTCAGGTGATTTCTTTGTTCATGGGGTTGTTGTACCCACATGATATTCATGAAGGCATGTGAGTTAATGAAATAATTTGGTTGCACATATGTAGTGGTTTTGTGTGGCCAGATTTTGGTAGTGAGGAGCCACAGGGATGGCTTCTTTAAAACAAAAAAGCTGATAAAATCTTCCCCTCTATCTGATAGGTCTAGTGCCAGTCAGCTCTAAGATAGACCCACTGCTGGCCTAGGCTGAGCCAATTAGTGATGGAGGTAACACTTCTGTGATTAACATATTTGAGCAGAGGGAAAAGTTTACTGCACAGATGCAAAAATACAGGGGAGGAAGGGAGTGAGAATGAGGTAGAGGAGGTGCCCAGGCACTGGAGGAGACCTGTGCTGAAGACTATGGTGAAGCAGCTTGTCTCCAGTCAGCCCATGGAAGTCCATAATAGTAGCTGAGATGCACTTACAGCTTGTGGAGGACCCCACAGTGGAGTGGGCATAGGCCCAAAGGAGAAGTGACTCTATGAAGCCTGTACTGGAGCTGGCTCCTGGCGGGATCTGTGAACCCGTGGAGAGAGGACCCCATGCTGGACCTGGTTTGCTGTCAGGATCAAGAGAGGTGCATGCATATTTAACATTTGAGACATGCCCTTTCTCAAAGCTCAGTATCATTGGATGCCTCAGTTTCTCCCTTTGCTCCAGAGGCTAGTTCTTAGCCTAGGTGAGAACATAGATAAAGGCACCTGAGACAATGTCAATCACTGCTGTCAGGCAGCAGCCCTTTTCTCATCTAAACTGATGTTTCTTCTAGTGGATTTAACCACACAATCTTAACGACAGTTTTCTATTGAAGCCTGACATCCTCCAGTTTCCCATACCTTTGTACTAATTGGAGCAAAGTGGTCTGGAAAGCAAAGAGAAGCCACTTTTTCTTCCTTAGCCTGTTCTTGTACCAAGCACCTGGGGCGCTGCTTTTTCTCAATTTTCCAAAAGGATTTAATGTATTTCAAGACTGCTCATCTAACAGTTCTCAGGCTTTCAGGAGTCTTTTAAAATTAATGAATTGTGAGAGAGTAACAGACACTCATGGAAGCAGCACTAGAACATTCTCAGATTCAGCCCATATGCTGCTTTTCACCTCCTGTGTCTTTTTCTTCTTCCTCTGTTTATCTCTTCAGCATTAGACTCTCCTGTTTACAGTACCATGGTGTGGTCATAGGTTCTTCTTCCTTCCTATGGTCCCTGAACTCAATAATTACAATAGGCACTTTGAAGAGGGACTCAGCTTCACAATCTGGTCATGACATGAACAAGTGTAGGAGCATAACCAGAGAGAGCAACACACCATACTTTTCCTGTCACACCTTTTTGAACATATGAAGCTTGCCTTTCAGCAGAGCAAAGGGTTCATCACTGGAGATAAGCTTCTGAGCCTCCAGTTGCTTTTGAGGGTGAATGGCTACAGCTCAGGCATAAATCACTTCAAGCGTCACTCGATAGGGCAGAGTGACCTTTTCTATTGTCTGGATTCAATCTTCAGAGTAACCATGAGCAATACACCGTGCATGGGAGAAATGAGCTTTAGGGGACCAGGAATTGTTTGGCCCTCATACAGAGCCTTGGTAGATAGCTGTCATTCTTTGGAAGGAAGAGAAGACACAAATACAGATAGCTTAGGCGTTTGCTCATATAAAAGCTTCCATTACTGCAAGCATTAGCAAAAGAGACTAAAAAAAATAATCAAAGAACAGTGCATGAAATAAAAATGCACAAAGAAATTTTCCATCTGTCATCTCTGACCGAAGTCAAACAATCCTTTGTGTTGAGTACAACATATTTTTCAGGTACAGCCGGTCAATGTCAAAAGCAAAACCATGCCTGTTTCATATTCAAGGACAACCTCTTAGGCAAGGAAGGCATTGTTTTGTGTATAAAATCTTCAGAAAAGAGCATCTAGACATATAGCTGGTATTTTGGGGTGTTTAAAGCACTTCACATTTTTATCAGTGCACTTTTATTACTCTACTTTGCCATTCAGAGGGATAACATATGACTTTCTCATCCACAGAAATAACAACCCTATGGAATATCCTACAAAGTATTACAAGTTCATTTTACATACAAATTATTTTTTAAAAAACTTTTAAAACTTTTTTAAAAAAAAGGAAAAAGAGAAAGAAGGAAAGAGTTCAAGTGCTAGTATTTTAAACAGTAGTGGTTCACATATGACTTAATGACTCTGTAGCACAGGCAGGGACTACAATAATATCTCAGTGAAAGTAAAGTTGGTATCTGCTCGGTTGTATGCACCAAATGGCAGCCCACATAGGAAGACGAGGCTGTTAAACAGAAATCTGCATCTTGCTTACAGCACTTGAAAAATCTTGATAGTCAAGTGTAGAGGCTAGATGCTCAGAAAAATTACCCTGATAATTGTGGTTACAGAGATCAAAAATTAAGGTAAAAAAATGAATATTTTATATTTATATATTTATACTTGTGACTATTACGATGCTTGTATCTGAATCAGACCAGATCAGTATCTAATGTATCAGTTGTTTACTCTGGTTTTCTCTTTTTCAGTGACTTTTAAAATGCACTTTTAGTGGCAATTCTAATTCAACAATATATGTCCTCTAAATGCACTCTGTAGCATTTCCCTCCCACACCATATGTGAGCTACATTTTTATAACAAGAACAAAGAGGAAAATAATGGAGCTTTGCTGCTGTTTAGTGAATGGAAATTTTCAGGGTTGCTGGATGGTGCTACGTGAGTGGTGGGAAATCACTTTTTCCCACGGGGGCTGAAATATTCTGATTTGACAGCACTGGCTTAAGGATCACTCAGGAAGGAAGAATGCTGCATGGCAGAAGACAATCCCAGTTATTACTGTGCAACAGATGTTTTTTTCTGGAGGTATGTAATTCCTGTTGGGCTATATGAGTGTTTGATGAATAGTAGGTTAGATTTAGCCTCCTTCTCTCTTACTGAAACGAAAAGGTAGAAGAAAGACAAAGTAGCAGAAATGTAACCTTTTTCCTTAACTATGCAAAACTTAACTGTCGGTACACAGGGAAGATTAATGAAACCATGACAGTGGAAAATATCTTCCTTTTCTTTGAAATAAGTGGCCACTTGCAGACAACTAGAAACACAATACAGACTTAAGGGGTCATGGTTTTTCACCACAGAGTTCCTTTCAGAGACATACAAAACTATATCCATATTTCCTAGCAGAAATTTGGATTTTCCTAAGCTGAAATTCTATTGAATCATGGCACAGCTCTTTGGAAACTGAAGCCAAATAAATTGACTTATTTGGTTAACCCCAGCCAGCAACTAAGCCCCACAGAGCCACACACTCACTTCTCCCTGGTGGGGTGGAGGAGATGAGTAAAAGTGAGAAAATTTGTGGGTTGAGATAGATAGTTCAAGAGGTACAGCAAAAATCACATATACAAGCAAAGTGAAACAGGGAATTAATTCACTGCTTCCCATTGTCAGCCTGGTGTTTAGCCAGCCCCAGGAACACAGGGCTTACAGCTTCCATTCAGTCCTACACATCCATTAGTTTATTCTATGGAACTAGAATCATTAAAAAGAAATTGATCAGAGGCCTACAGTCCATTGTCTTCAGGCTAAATATTCATTAAATTTTGTCAGAAGTTTTGCCTGAGAAAAGTTGTAAAACCTGGTGTTTATAAAATGCAGACTGAATTTAAGTTTCAAAAAGAGAAATTTTTTACCATCCTGCGGACATGGTAATGATGAGCATTCAACTTCGTTGAGGTCAGGGCAGAAGCAGTTTATTCCTATAGCTATAGGAGAGTTACAGGGTTTATATGGCTTTAGGGTATACAACCTGTTCTTCACCAGAACCTGTCAGATAAGCAGGATTGTAGTATATTGTAAAAAAATATTAGCATGTAGGTTAGTTCAGACAGTCAGATAACAAAGCTCTAGGCAGTAACTCTTTTTTACAAATGATTCACTGCTTTGTTAATTAATTTGTGCTTACTTGGTTAAGTCATGCTAACATGTATTTCTTAATTAGTGAAACCTGCAATGGATTTAAACCAACAGTGAAATTAGTGCTAAATTTGAGAGTAAATATTTCTGTTCTTGAAGACCAACTTTCATGAAATTTTGTACTGAAGGTTCATTCTATTAGACTGTGCACAGAGGAACATCTCTGAGGCATCAGTTTACGTATGAACACTTTTCTTGCCTATGCTAAGGCAAGAAAATTGAGGTTCACACTTATGCAAACAATGTGCAGATGAAGAGGTCTTTTTCTGCAGATCTCTGCAGTAGTGTGAAGCACTTGGAAAGAGCTACTTATGACTTAAAAAAACCCTGAATGGTTAATTCTGCAGAAAAATGAGCGTGGACATGAGATTAGCATGTACGTAGACATCAACCACCTGCCAATCCACAAATACCATTCAATTTGGCAAACAGGACTGTAAGGCATGAATAGAAACCATTTTGTCAATTCCTTGCCTGTGTGACAAATCACAAATCTAGGGAAAGACTGAAAAAATACTGTGTAAATCCAACTTTCAGTACCAAAAGTCACAAACCTCCAGTCTTTATCCTTCAGTTATACTCAAATGTCAAAATATTGAATCCCAAATAGGAACAGGTCACGTGGCAAATAGAATGAAGGACATTTCAGGAAAAGGAATAATTAATCTTCATTTTTTTTAGTTATATTAACAATAAAATATCCCAGATAGCTTTTCATATCTAGTTAGGCATAGCGGAAATTAATATTCAGTAAATATCCTCAGTTTTTTTGTTATGAAAGATTCCTTCCACCCAGTGGATTCTGACACAGGTCATCAGCTCTTCCCCTGTGTTGTTCAAAATGCTATTTTAATGGCTGGCTTTTCTCTTCCCCTTAAATAGCTTTTAGCCAACCATTATGACTTAAACAGCAACTGAGACATGAAAAACAAAGTAACTGTAGTGTGAAGGTTAGATCAGATGATGAACTGTTGGCATCTCATTGTTGGATTTCTTCTTTTATCACAAACTGCAGTTTTCCTGTTACTACACTCTCCATACATCATTTTCAGTGTAAAAGGAGGTTACTCATGCATAACTGATTGTGTATGGTCTTTGCAGAAATCCTGGAATCATGCATTTGGTGTATAGGATGAGCATTAGAACTGTCCAAAAAACATTATATCTCATATGAGCTTGTTATATATGATTGGAATAAAAATTTCCTTTGTTTATTTTTGGATGATGCCTTAGAGGATTAAGAAACTGTGCAGAAAGGAGAAGTTAATGGTCCTTTTCACAGACAAGATACTTGATCATCTTCATCAGTGTGACATTGTCCATTTTCTGTTGCTTCTCCATGACTTTGCGAGATTGCCACCATTAGATCTAGGTTTTAAACTCTCAGGGGAGCTTGAGGTTCTTATTTTATTTGCTTGAACCTTTGATGTTTTCTAACTATTCAGCTTAAAATTACCTGGATTGATTACTGCTTTTGTCATTTCAATATCTCACAGTTGTCTCAATATCATGCTTTCAGGTACCCAGCATGAGAGGGTTGTTATATCCAGCCTCTCATTCCCAATTATGGCAACATCCATATCTGCTTTATTTCTAACTTAAAGATTACTGATGGCATTGTAAACTGAGAAGAACTGACTAGATTTCCAAAGCTCAACAAAATCAATAAGGAATCCAGCATCCTGAAAATCATCAGGCAGTTTAATAGCTTTTCTGTCTATGACTAGCAGCCTATAGTAGCAAAAAACCCAAAGCACAGCTGAATTAATTTAATCTTTTCTCATGAGTCTGGGAAAGACAAAAGTAATAATGATAATCACATGTGACTTCCATCCAAGACACAGAGGAATATAATGTTTTATGTTAGATGGTTATTGTGGCAACAGCAGTATATTGCTGTGGGATGCTGGAAAGTGCCCATACAGTCAATGCTTTTCAGAAATGTCCTTCCTTCAGTGTCCTTCCTTTTCCATGAAAATTAAAAAAGAGGATTCCTCACTCCCCAACATACACAAAGAAGATGTTATAGGTCACAGGTACTATTTAATTTGTTGGCATTTAAGTGTGAAATTCTTGCTTTTTAAAAGATACATGTCACTTAAAACACCATGTGAAGACAGCTAATGTACATCCACATTTTGCCTATGAAATCTAATACACTTGACAAAGAGTATAAATTGGATGTCAAGGTCACAGGCTACAGCACCTGTTTAAGATGACAAATTTATGTCTTTAGTATGCAGTGGTTTTGCTGCCAGCAGTAGTCTGTATTTCAGCTGGCAGATTTCCACACATAAGGAATGATGTGCTTATGCTGCAACTGACTTATAAGCATGTCATGTTAACAGTAATTATAGACTTACACGAGCAACACAATTTGCAAAACAATTACTTTACTTTTCAATGCAAAATGGTTTTATTGTGTTCCAGAAAATAATTCCTGGTTTCAAAATAATCTTGCTTTCTATTCTGCATCTTTGAAATGGAAACTTTGCAGAAAAAGGGGTTAGGCTCTTTCATTGTTGAAGGAGTGTATAAAACTCTTACCAATTTACTCTTTCCAGCTCTCTCTGCAGGGGTAAATTGCATCTTAAATGCACATAGAAGAATATTGTGAGTAAATAGTAGATTGGTATGACTAACCATCCATAGGACTCAGAAGTTGTCACTAGATATGGACTGAAAAAATAACAAATAAAAATAAAACTGGCAAGCTATTAAAGAACATAAACAACTTCTTTCAAACTGAAAGACATTTTTATGTAGTCTTTATAAAAATGTGAAAATTTGCTTTAAAAGAAGAAAAAATTAAATATAAATCTAGTAAATTAGTGTACAGAATCTTGTGTTTCAAGATCTGAAACACTGTATCGTCACTACTCAGAACATACATGGCTTGTGATCAACAGTAGCTGAGGATGAATGAGTCCCCCACCACTACCCAAATGAACAGACCTCACACTCAAACCCCATCTGGCCAAATGTATCCAAGCTATTTACTGTCTCTACTTGGAGAATCTATTTCATTATGGATGTCTAGGTAAGGCTTATCTAGACTTGTGTTGGCTTAAAATCCTCAAATAGCTTGTGTAAATACCACTTGTGGACTAACACAGTAGTGTAAAGTTAGCAGGTGGAGATTGTCAAATAATTAATATAACATCTTAGTTAATATTTCGCTTAGGAGTTCCATTGTTTTTTGGAAATAGTTTGGACAGATGCCTGTTCAAAATGCTGATAATCCAAAGTATCTTTCTCTAGTTACCTGACATAATACAGTCTTCACAAAAGTATAATGATTCTACAGATGCTCATGCCATAGTGTTGTGAAGTGCATGAAAAGTCCTCAGTACACTATTTATACCTTATTAGAGATAGATATTTCAGAATTTCCAAGAGAAAATACTGCAGAACTTGTGTACAATACTACTGATATATTACAATGTTCAGGAAAATGTAGTTCTTGCTTGACATGACTAGAAAGCACTTGTAAGGCCAACTGAACACTTACTGTGTGGACTGTAGGCATGAGTTCAGCACTTCTCAGTTTCCTTGTGTCTTTTGTAGGGCCAATGGAACAAGAGTCAAGCCTCCTGCACTGGTCTCCCTGTTATTTGCCACAGATAATCCTTCTTAGGACAGCTATAAGGACTCTGTTGTTCTTGTTCTTGGGCTATGATATAGCGGAGCTTTCATCCTCATCTTTTTGCAGGCTCAAGCTATTTGTGTTTCTGGAACATGACACACGAAAGAGCTCTGTGGGTCACTAGGGACAGGTGACAGCTTCATACCAGTCAAAGTGGCAAGTGCTTTCTTAAACTCTGTATTTCTACTGATGCTGGAACACATTCTCCTTTCAAAAAATCCTACTCCTTTTCTTATTGTCTAGGTTTGTAACTGTTAGACCTTGTAGCCTGCGGAGACGGCACTACTGCAAGAAATTTCCAGCAGTGCAGCCAGCTTCTCACCACCTAGGTCTCTCTAGGTCTCTGTTATGGTTTAGGCCCAGCCAGCAACAAAATCATGAACAGCCATTTGCTCACTCCTCCACTTCCTGGCAGGATGGGGAAAAAGTACCAAGGGCACTTGGAACTCCCTAAAGGGAGGGTTCACTCACCACTGATGGTCCCATTCTAAACAGACAAGACTACCCAACTTGGGGAAGAAGCAGAAATTAATCTACCACCAACCAAACGCATAACAAACAGAAACATCCAACTAAAAGCAACAGAGTAGGGCAATGTTGAAGGGTATGACCAGTCCTTTAAGATCCACTTCCTGGTGTCTTTACCTCCTCCCCTGCTGAACAGCACAGGGGAGCAGGCAATGGGGGTTTCAGTCAGTCTTGTTCCAATGGCTCCTGTCACTTGTCTCTCCTCAGGGCAGGCAGGCTCCTCACCAGTCCTCCCTGCTCCACAATGGGGTCCCTCACACTCCAGGCAGCCCTGCACAGGCTGCTCTGATGGATGTTCATCCTGAGGGCTGCAGCTCTTCACTTCCTCTAGCACGGGATCCGCAACAATCACCCCCATTGGCACAGGGTCCTCCTGGAGCTGTTGGCAGCTTCTGTCCTGCCATTGTGCTCTATGCGTTACAGGGGGACAGCTGCTCTCCCATCACAGGTTGCAGAGGGGTCTCCAGTCCAGCATTCCTCCTCTTTCCTCCCTCACTCTTCCACTTGCTCCTATGCACTACAAGTACTCATTTTTAAACGGTGATGGCAGAGGCGCCAGATTGGCCTGGCCGGGCTGGAGGTGGCTCCAAACCCAGAGCTGGGGGAAGTTTTGGTAACTGTTTACAGGTGCAGCACTACAGCCCCCTCTCCCTATTACTGAGCAAAAGCATCTCCACATGAACCCATTACAATTCCATTTCTGATCCTGTGCCTATGGTGGCATCTTCTCTTTCACTTACTTCAGGCCCCATATGTCAACTGGACACATCCCACAGAGAGGTCTGCTGCCTTGCAGGGGCCTGGGTTAGAGATGTTGCCAGGAAACTCGCACCCTGTTACCTGCTGTTGGTATTGCAGGTTGGTATTGACGAGGACTTCTGAGCACTGGGAAGAATGCTAGAGCACAAGTAGTGTTCTTCTCCATCCCTCTAATGGCAGTGAGGAATATTGAAGAAATAAGGAAAGTAAAGCTGATTAACAGGTGGCTCAGAGACTGGTGCCACCAACACAACTTTGGGTTTTTTGACCATGGTGAAATTTTCATGATGCTAGATGTGGTGACAGGTGGAGTTCATCTGTCTCAAAAGGGGAGAAAGATCCTTGCAAATGAGTTAGTAGGGCTCATAGAACAGGTTAAAACTAATTTTGAAGAGGTAAGGGGATAAAATGAGGCCCAATGAAGTTTAGCCTAAGGGTGGCAAGCCAGTGCCAGGGTGAATCCTACATGATTGGCTTCCTTCTTGAAATGCCTCTATACTAATGCAAACAGCATGGGGAATAAACAGGAAGAGCTCGAAGTCTGTGTACGGGCAAGGGATTATGATCTGGTGGCTATTGCAGAGACAAAGTGGGACAGCTCACATGCCTGGAGTGTGGTCGTGGACAGCTGTGTCCTTTTTAGAAAAAAGGTGGTAGAGTTGCTGATGTGAACGTACTGAATTCTCTCCAGGTGAGAATGAGGGACAAGTTGGGAGTTTATGGGTGAGAATTAAGGGGCAGGCTGGCATGTGTGACACTGTTGTGGGTGTCTATTTACACACCACCTGATCAGGATGGGGAAGTTGATGAGGGCTTCTACATACAGCTCGGAGCAGTCTCAAAATCACAGGCCTTTGTTCTCATGGGGGATTTCAACGACCCAGACATCTACTGGAAGACCTATACAGCTAGCTACTTACAGTCCAGGAGGTTCCCTCAGTGCATCAATGGTAACTTCGTGATGCAAATGATGGATGTGCCAACTAGGAGAGGAGCACTATTGGATGTTGTACTCACAAACAAGCAGAGTCTGATTGAAATGGTAAAGGTTGAGGGCAACTTTGGCTGCAGCGACCACGAGATAGTAGAGTTCAGAATCCTGTATGGTAGGAACAGAATACCAAGCAGGATTGTAACCCTGGACTTTAGCAGGGCCAACTTTGGCCATTTCAAGCAATTACTATGGGGCATCTCTTGGGACAGGGTATTAGAAGAGAAAGGGGCCCAAGATAGTTGGTATCTGTTCGTAGAATCATAGAATCATAGAATGGTAGGGATTGGAAGAGACCTTTAGAGATTTAGTCCAACCCTCCTGCAGAAGCAGGTTCACCTAGATCAGGTCACATAGGAACATGTCTAGGCGGGTCTTGAAGACCTCCAAGGAAGGAGACTCCACAACCACTCTGGGCAGCCTGTACCAGGGCTCCCTCACCCTCACAATGAAATAGTTTTTTCTTAGATTTAAGTGGAACTTTTTGTGTTCCAGCTTCATCCCATTACCTCTTGTCCTGTTGCTAGCTACTATAGAAAAAAGGGATGTCCCAACCTCCTGACACCCACCCTTTAGACATTTATAAATGTTAATAAGATCACCCCTCAGTCTCCTCTTCTCCAGACTAAACTGCTAATATTTGTAAATATTAATGAGATCCTCCCTCAGTCTCCTCTTTTGTAGACTAAACAGGCCCAGTTCCCGCAGCCTTTCCTCATATGAAAGGTGTTCCAGTCCCCTGATCATCTTGATGGCCCTGCACTGGACTCTCTCCAGAAGTTCTCTGTCCCTCTTGAGCTGGGGAGCCCAGAACTGGACACAGGACTCCAGGTGAGGCCTCTTCAGGGCAGAGTAGAGGGGGAGAAGAACCTCCCTTGACCTGCTGGCTACACTCTTCTTTATGTTCAAAGATCACTTTTTCCAGGCTCAAGACCAAAGCATCTCATCGGGTAGGAAATCAAGCAAGGGAGCCAGGAGACCTCCATAGTTAAACAGGGAACTATTGGGTAAACTCAAGTGGAAAAAGAGAGTCTATAGATTATGGAAGGAAAGAATGGCCACTTGGGATGAATATGAGGCTGTTGTCAGAGGATGTAGGGAGACAACTAGGAAAGCTAAAGTGTTGTTGGAGTTGTACCTTGCAAGGGATGTCAAGGACAATAAGAAGGGCTTCTTCAAATACATTGCAGATAAAACTAATATTAGAGGCAATGTAGGCCCACTGTTGAATGAGGCAAGTGCCCTGGTGACAGGATACAGAGAAGGCGGAGTTACTGAATGCCTTCTTTGTCTCTGTCTGTACTGCTGGAGATTGTGCTCAGGAGCCTCAGACTCCAGAGGCATTCAGATTAAAGGATTTTTTGTTTAGTTGATGAGGACTGGGTTAAGGATCACTTGAGCACTGGAACAAGCTGCCCAGGGAGTGTGTGGAGACTTCTTCCTTAGAGGTCTTCAAGACCCGCCTGGACATGTTCCTATGTGACCTGATCTAGGTGAACCTGCTTCTGCAGTGGGGTTTGACTAGATGATGTCTAAAGGTTTCTTTCAACCCTACTATTCCATGATTCTATGATGTACATCAATCCATGGGCCCTGATGGGATGCACCCGCAGGTGCTGAGAAAGCTGGCAGAAGTCATGCTAAACCACTCTCCATCATCTTCAGTAACTTGTGGAGAACAGGAGAGGTGTGTGAGGACTAGAGGAAAGCAAATGTCACTCCAGTCTTCAAAAAGGGCAAGAAGGAGGAGCCAGGTAACTATAGACCAATCAGCCTCACCTCCATCCCTTGAAAGGTGATGGAACTGCTTATCCTGGGTGCTGTCTCCAGATATTTAAAGGACAAGAGAGTCATTGGGAGCAGTCAACATGGCTTTACCAAGGGAAAGTCATGTTTGGCCAACCTGATAGCCTTTTATGAAGATGTAACCAGGTGGATAGATGGCTGGATGATCAAGTAGTGAGGTGAGTTGTTAACTGGTTGAGTGAAAGAAGGCAGAGAGTTGTGATCAATGGGGCAGGGTCTAGTTGGAAGCCTGTATCTAGTGGAGTCCCTCAAGGGTCAGTGCTGGGACCTGTACTGTTCAATATATTCATTAATGACCTTGATGAGGGAACAGAGGGCACTGTCAGCAAGTTTGCTGGTGATACTAAACTAGGAGGAGTGGCTGACACACCAGAAGGTTGTGTGGCCATTCAACAAGACCTGGACAGGCTGGAGAGTTGGACAGAGAGAAATCTAATGAAATTCAACAAGGCAAGTGTAGAGTCTTGCATCTGGGAAAGAATGACCCCATGTACCCAGTACAGATTGGGGAATGACCTGTTAGAGAGCAGTGTAGGGAAAAGGGACCAAGGGTTCTTGGTGGGCAGCAGGATGAGCATGAGCCAGCAATGTGCCCTCGTGGCCAATAAGGCCAATGGCATCCTTGGGTGTATTAGAAGGGCTGCGGGCAGTGAGGGGTTCTTCTTCCCCTCTACTCGGCCCTTATGAGACCACATCTGGAATATTGTGTCCAGTTCTGGGCCTCTCAGTTGAAGAAGGACAGGGAGCTGCTGAAGACAATTCAGCTCAGGGCCACTCAGATGATGAAGAGAGTGGAACACCTCTCTTATGACGAAAGGCTGAGGGAGCTGGGACTCTTTAGCTTGGAGGAGGCTGAGGGATGACCTCATTAATGGTTACAAATATGTAAAGAGTGAGTGTCAGGAGGATGAAGTCAGGCTCTTCTTAGTGATGTCCAATGATAGGACAAGGGGTAATGGGTATAAGCTGGAACACTAAAGGTTCCAGGAAATACAGGGAAGAATTTCTTCACTGTGAGAGTGTTGGAGCACTGGAATGGCCTGCCCAGATGAGTTGTGGAGTCTCCTTCTCTGGGGACATTCAAAACCCACCTGGACAAGTTCCTATGTGACCTACTCTGGGTGGTTCTGCTGTGGCAGAGAGGTTGGACTAGATGATCTTTCGAGGTCCCTTCCAACCCTTAAGATTCTGTGATTCTATCATTCAGATCAGTATTAGGCTGTTGGTCCTCTTCACTCATCGGTCAAGCCTTCCTCTAAGCCACATATCTCCAGGCAAATGCCTAATTTTCAAGAGTTAAAAAAGCCACTGCTGTCCTTTTTAGGAGGACTTACAGACTTACTGCTTTGCATTAAGATCCACACAAATGTCCTTGATTCGTGGTTTGGAGTAGGAACTACAAGCGGGTGAACATCTCATTTCACTATGTTGTGAGTGGTCGATGTTGGTCTTACACAGAAGTAGATGGTCTTTTTTGATTTGTAACAGGTAAGGATCCCTCTTTTTAAGAATTATAATTTGCAGGAATTCTTTTAAGCATAACATAGAGCTGTATTCAAGTAGAAAGTGTAACCTAGCAGACTGATATTAATAACAGAGTGCATGATACATTCCCTCAAGAAGGTACAGCTTCAATGTTTAAAATGTTTAATAGGCAAAACACTTTTATTTCTTTTTGTGAAATTGCAAACCTTTCAGATAGTTCATATACTTGTGTTGAACTTAAACCTCATTTTTCTTTGATCTGAATTCAGTTTATGTTTTGTTTTTTCCTTAATAATTAAAATGTTTTTACTAATTAAATATTTATGTCTATACATATAACATACAAATAAAGGTTTTGTGTATTACTCAAATGCAAAGCACAAATGCTATATAATGGTCATGCTTTCCTGCTGATGCAACTGAACTTCAGTGGAGCAAAGCTGATTTACATAAAATTAAGTAACATACAATTCAACATTCAGTTTCAAAACTAAAAATTGTAAGGTTACTATATTCATTTCTTCAGACAGACAGTGAACTTCCGTCAGCTTTATATTGACTTTAAGAAAAATTAAAACAGGTAGATCTAGATGTTGGGGTGTGGATGAACTAAAAATGACTTTCCTCGGTGTGGGACAAATTAATGGCAGAGTCACTTCTACAACCAAGTGACAGAGGCTCAGAAGTGCTCCACATAAGTCTGTCAGGCTCAGATGTCTTAGACAAAATCTAACACTTGGACCCTTTCACTAGAAAATGTGTCCACCTTATGCCTGCTCATCATCTGTGTCACTGGTTTTGAAAGTCCAAAATCACACAATGAAAAATTCTTCTGACTCCCGTGGAACTGCCTTTTCTGTGGCTTTCTGTTTTCTCAGCACAGAAAGGAGAGGAAGCTCCCTTTGTCATTTATATAGTACTCTATTTCCTCTTCAGTTTTTTGGAGGGGGAGAACTAGATAAGATTAAACAAATGCCAATGCTATGCCACACTTGAAATTCTGAATTTCTCAGTATAAAAGTGCTTTTGAAACTGCACAACACAGAACCATGGAATTAAATATTATGTGCAGATAATGCAATTCCAGTCCCACAATAAACTTTTGAAAAGCTACTTTCAAAATAGCTGTTATGATGTTTTTACATACATGAACTCCATGGACAATTGTTTCTCAGAACTTATGTTTCAGCTGATTAGTGTTGATGAACATCTTCTCATGTTCAGAAAGTGCACAAGAGTGGAAAGTATGGATTACCAAATACAATGAATGCAGCAAATCGCTGAAAGCAAGTAACATATCCCTTTTTTTTTTTACCTCTAAACTCTAGTGTCAGGGGAAACACCATAACACTTTTGGACACAGGCATTTATGATCTGTGCCATGAAACATGCCTTTCTATGTACATGTTCTCTCTTGGGCTTAGAAGCAGTAGGTTCACTTAATTCCTCCACAGAAAACTCTAAAGCTGTGTGGTGCTTACACAGACACTAAGAAAAAAAAACAGGCTTTTCTAATTCTCAACCAACTCTTGATCCTGACTCACTTTACAGTCTGTGCATAGCTCTCACGTGTAAAGTTTAGGAATTTCAATTAATTCTTAGCACTTCAGATTTTATATTGAATTACCCATGTCCTGACTTATGCAGATGCTGAGGCAAAGATTTTTATTTTTTTTTTAAACTATTAAAAAAAAAATCAAAAACCCCAATATGCTTCAGGAACAGGACTTTCAAAGGAGGCTTTTGGTCCCTGTTGGTCACTTAACCAGCATCTGAAGTCCTGGAGATGTGCAGCCACTTTTGAAGGGTCTTACATGTGAGATCATGAAAACAGTGTATCTTCTCTGCAAGAGAAATAAACAAAAAGAAAGAAACAAACCCAAACAATGCAGGGCATTCTATACAAACAGATTTATCAAAATTACTTCTTCACCTTATCTGTTTAAATAAACTTCTGGAAAAATAAACATATCTCCTGTGAGTTTACAAGCCAAAACTGACTTTGAGGAAAAGAACTCCAGTCATTTTGGAAGGAAATCAGTGTTTGTCTGGCCAAGATTGGTGATGTTGTGTGTTTCTAGTGTATGGGAGTTTGTGCAAAGCAAGAAGGAAAATTAAAGAATGAACCATTTTGGTGATGAATTGTTCATTTGTTAAGTGGAACAAAACCTGGAGTAGTTTCCCCAGATTTGCTTGTTCCTGTAGTGTCTCTGCTTGAGTTGGCAGAAACTTTTGTTCTTCTCTCCTTAAAGTCTGCTGTGTAGCCAAGCTTGGCTATTTACTCTGTCTCTTATGACTATTTTCCAGCTTGTAGCTGTATGAAAAATTAAAGAACTTATTCATCTGTGTACATCCTACCAACTGTTTTCACATGGCTGGTCCAGTTAATTGATCCAACAAGAGTGTACTGTCATGCCTGAAGCAGTCCAGACTTTAACGGATGCCTTGAACCTCATCTTTCCCCCTCTTGGCCTTGGATTAATGTGTGTATTTGTCAAAAGAAATATTAAGAGATTCTTTTCAACTCCAGAATTATGCTAATACACAAAACTGCTTGGAAACATTTAACTCTCTGGAATTCGAAGAGCTCCTAAATCTTTTGGAATACATACCAAAAACAAAACAAAAACATAAGAACCATTTATTCTGTGAATATTTACTGTAAGTATATGTTGTCTTTCTTTTTTCTTTTCTTTTTTTTTTTTTTTTTTTGTTAAGCTGGGAGTACTTACGTTCTTTCCAGACGGCCAGAACTGATGGAGAGTTCAGCAGCCACAATGGCAGACAGATTTCCAGAGCAGTTTATTTCCCATTTTAGACATCAAAATAGTGACACTCCCATTCATAAAATTGTACAGCATGCTAGGGTTGAGGTCTTTTTAAAGTGCATCTAAATGTGTTTTATCTAAATGATTAATGGAAGATGAACTGAACTTTTTCATTTTTTAAGGGAAAATATGACGTAAAAATAACTGAGCAGCTTTAAAAAACAGAAAAGTCTTCAGTCTCTGGAAAATCTTCTCTTCAGTGGGAACCATGAGCTTTTCCAACAGTAGAGTCTCGTTCTTAGATTGTTCTAGTTTCTTGAATGTTCAAATGCACCTTTCATCTTAAATCGTTTCTGTGTCGTACCCATCATTACTGCTTCATTCTGTCGTTTGCTGAATTCACCCTTTGGAGACAGGTCTCTCTCAGAAATGTCAAACAAACTAAACCACATGCAGACAACTGAACCCAGAGTTTGAGGCAAATAATCTTATAGATAAAAATAGCTGGCTTGTATCCTACTTGTGGAGGCAATAATGACAAAAGAGGAAAAAAATACTGTCGTAGGTAGCTGTGATTTTATTCTTATTTGAAACCAGACACTCTATATTTTTTGAGGGAGCATACAGGAGCTAAGCACTAGATAACACAATTCTGCCTAAACACATAAACTGGCACATCTTCACTTTCGTTGCTGCAAAATTGGGCAATATTTTTTTGCAATGACATCATCATAGGAAATTCTAAAGCTACAGTTAGTTCTAACTCAGCCCCAGAGCTTCATATGCAGAAGTGATAATATTAGCATTAGTAGCAGAACCATGTATTCTGGCCTCATTTTGTGAAATGTTCAGTGCTCTGGCAGAAAACCAGTCACGAGAGTTGAAGACACTGGGACTTGAAAGTCCTCTCTCCCTTTTTGTCATATACAGTAGTACTCAACATCTGGCTTAAAATGTGTACCCTATTCTTAAATTGATGAACAACTTTCTTTAGTTTCCTTTTCCACTGGTAACATTCCACTGGTACCAATATCATAGAATAGCTCCAAAATCTAAATACATCATCCTAAATCCAGGCCCTTACCGTTTGAACAGAAATTCACCTGGGGTGAAGATGGAGAGGACAGGGTGGGTAGGATTACTCCCAACTGCAACTGTCTGCTTTCTACAGTTTTCCCGTTGCTTTAAGTACATGTCCAATCTGTTTCACCGTCAATGTGATGAGAAAATTTAGCATGTTAAAATCTGGCTATTGGTAGTTCAACACAAAAATTTTCTTGGAGGAGAAACAGCACTACCTAATTGTTGGAATGCTACTCTTCTTTCAGGGGTATCAGAGAAACTTAATTATTGAGACACATAGGAGGCCTGTCAGGGCCCTGAGAGAACTCATAAGCCTTAGTAGGTCTCACCAGTTTCCCGTGGGACATCCCATCAACCTTGCCCGTAGCCCAAGACCCTAATTTCAGCACTCCTTGAAACTGTATATTGAGGCAGACATTACTGGCACTGGGATTACCCTGGGTCCCGGCTCCTCATCTCTGAGGTAGCAGGCGGCTTCCACTGCTTCTGGACAGTAACCTGCTGGGTCATGCTCACTTCAGAGTTATGTGGAATTTCACTCACTGCTTTCTTTAGAAGAAATGTGAAATTATGACATAGAAACTTGAGTAGAATAGCATCAAATCATTTTAACAGAGCACCACCAAATTATCAGGTATTAATTTGATGTACCTGTAGTGGGTGTATGTGGCCAGGTTTTGGTAGTGAGGGGCTGCAGGTGTGCTGCCTTTAAAAAAGAGCTGCTGGAAGCTTCTCCTGTGTGTGATGGGGCCAATGCTAGATGAATCTGCCACTGACCAAGGCTGAGCTAATTAGTAATGGAGATAACACCTCTATGATTAACATATTTTGAGAAAGGGAAAAAGTTGCTGTGTAGAGGCAAAAATGGCAGCAGCAGAAGGGAGTGAGAATGTGAAAGCAATATATTTTGAAACACCAAGGTCACTGGAGAAGGAGGCAGAGGAGGTGCCCAGGCAATGGAGGAGAGATTTCCCTGTGACCTGCTATGGTGAGGCAGCTGTCCCCTTGTAGCCCATGGAGGCCACGGTGGAGCAGAGACCCACTCGCAGCCCATGGAGGACCTCAAGCTGGAGCAGGTTGATGCCTGAAGGAGCCTGTGATTCAGTGGAAAGTCTGCCTTGGAGCAAATTCCTGGAAGAACCTGCAAACCCATGGATAGAGGAACCCACACTGGATCAGGTTTTCTGCCATGACTTGTGACCCTGTGAGGGACTCATGCTGGAGCAACTTGTTCCTGGAGGACTGTTGTCCCTGTGGATGAGGCCCTCATTGGAGCAGTTCATGAAGTGTATCCTGTGGGAAGGACCCATATTGTAAAAGTTCATGGAGGACTATTTCCCATGGGAGTGACTCCACACTGTAGCAGTGGGAAGTGAGAGCAGCGGCAAAGGGAGGGGTGGGAGGAGGTATTTTAAGATTCGGTTTATATTTCCCATTTCCCTGCTTTGTTCTGATTGAAAATAAATCAAACCATTTCTCCCCAAGTTGAGTCCGATTTACCTGTGACAATAATTGCTGAATGATGTCCCTGTCATTATCTCGATCATGAGCCCTTTGTTAGATTTTTCTCTCCCCTATCCAGTTTAGAAGGCGTGATAGAACAATTTGATAGACACCTGGGACCCAGCCAAGGTTAAACCACCACAGCACCACAATCTAGAACTTTTGAGTATATTCTATGCTTATGTTTAAACACTCACGTGATTACTTTGTGCTTGCAAATAACCTTAATGAGGAACTGAAAGCGTGCATTACTTCTGTTTTCTCGTAATATCAACCTAAAGGTGAGTAGCCTATAATTGTTTATGCAATATATCTTAAACTAATCCAATGGTTTACTGTGAACAACTGTAAGAGTTTCCAGCCATTCATCTCCTACTCACTGCTCGCTAATGAGATCATTTGAGCATGAACAAAGGTGCCTTCATCTTACTGGGAAAGAGCATATAAGCTAAATAAACATTTCTATAATTCCAACACTGAAAGTAAATATTTCACCATTGAAAATGGCACACATGATGCCTTGACCTTTGCATAAAATGTAAATTAATCAATTCTGTCTCAGTCATTTCTACTTCAGAATGTTATCAATGTAAGTAGTAAGAGCTTTTGATTAAAACAGCAATTGGATTGATAAAATAATGAAAATAAAGATGGTAATAATAATTCATAATTTTATAATTTTTTAATGTAAGTGATAATACAATATAGTTATTTGATTGTTTATTATAGTCCTTTCTTTTGATCAGGTCAATTTCATAATAATTTCTTGACTAAAATTATGCTAATTATATTGCCCTAAATAAATAAAAGGTTAAACGTATTTGTACTATCTGACAAAAAGAAGTGTATATCAGAATTAGGTTTTGGATTAGAACATCATGGTAAAAGGAGATACAGTTTCTTTGTATGTTGACTAGCCACTAAGAATGGGAATACTCTGAATAGTTGTTTGCAAAAGGAATTCTCTAGGCAGTGTACTTAGCAGAAGATAAAGCTAGCATGTCGCATTCTGGGGGATGACTATAAACTCTTGATATATACAGAAGGAGAGAAGAAGTAAAGCAATGTAAATTTATATCTTTCTATTATTCAGAGAATGGCTGGTGTTAAAGACTGGATTTTGCTGAATTTTGCAAAGAAAGGGAAAATTTGTTCAAATAAAATCTTCCAGGAACATTTGAAGAACAGTATCTTTTTTCTCTTGAGATTAATGACAAGACTTTCTACCGAGGAACACTGATGTAGCTGCACTGAAGTCAATGAAAGTACATTCATTTATAACAACCGGTTATTCATGATGCTTTTCAAACAAATCAAAATGTAGACATTCCACTCATATGAGGCTGTTTCTGTGTTGTTCTTTACAGACCTACGTTCTCATTCAACAGAGCCACTGAGAACATGTTTGAACAAGAGCTTAGACAAATTTATGGAAGGGTATGAAAATCTTGTTATTACTTATGCAATGCTACATGTATTCTCAGACACTTTCTGTCAGTGAAGAATAAATTATGAAAACAGAAACCACTGTCCCTTCCTTCTTGTTTCTGAGTGCTAGAGAAGTACACACCAGACATGAAATTGATGCATATTTGGAAATACTCTTATGAATAGATTATGAAAAAAAAAGTTTTCACATGATTTCAAATCATTTTCAAAGGATTCACTCAGACGTGAATTCACTTGTTTCTTCTATAGTGAATTTTCCAAAGCAGACCGAAAAGCTTTGAAAGTCTGAAAGCCACATTTGACATAACCTTGTCAGGGACAACATACATGTTGACTAAGTCAGACAGAAAGATATTATTGACAATTCTTCCTCTGCTCCCTTAGCACTCCCCTGCAGGTGTGCAGGGGTTCTTCTTTATCATGCGAGACAGGAGCGACCAGACAGCAATATGATGTGCATCGACTCCAAATTTATTGTCACATAATCATCACTTATATACTTTTTCCAAATGCTGTATACGTGCCACAATTCATGACAATTAGTTAATACTAAGGATCACATACTATGCATAAAGCCTCAAAGCTTAATTTTTGTAACAACTTAGACACCAACCTCGTTGTCTTAAAACACCATCCTTATTGTACTTAAAACATCAACCTTATTGTGCTTAAAATATCACCCCATCTATTTGGCATTCAGTTAGTTTTCTCTCACACTAGACTATGGTTATGCTGACCTTACATTTTACTTACCTTTATACTATTGTTAGTTACATATATTGCAATTTGTTAGTCACATACATGTGATCACACAATGCTTAATTTAATACTCTATCCTGTCTTCTGATTTTGACCCTACCTCCATTACAGTCTGTAGTTTCAGTTTCCTCCCGGCTCAAGCTTGCTGTCACACAGGCATTCTTTTATTTTCTTTTTCTGCTACCGAAGGCAATTCAAAGATGAACTGCTAACTTTCTCCATCTTTGTCTAACTCCATAACATTCATTATAGCCCAGGCCCCAACACAGGTGTGTTCTTGCAGGCTTTATTTAAGATGGCCCACTTTCCTAAGTGTTAGCAAACTTTATGCAGTCATGTCTGACCATCAGGAAAGTTTTTTCACCCTTTTCAAAAGCCTAGTGAGGTTCTCCTCAGGGTTTTTCAGTCTTTCTTAAAGAAAGGTTCTTTTCCATTCTGGAAAGAATCGACAAAACTTCTCTGCTAGATCACACCATGGCAAAGAGCATTTGGCCTCCTTCTCCTAAAAGAGTCTGAGCTAAACAAACGACACTGTAAATAAAACATTTGTTGTCTGGCTGTCACAAGTTTACATACTGAAAATCTCCTTTTCTTACTTTCATATTGTTACTATGATGCAAAGGCAAATTTTGTTACTTTCATGTTAGGTTATGAACAAAGTGAAAAGCAAAGTAAGCTGTATAAAGAGAAAAGAAACCGTTTAGGGGCAAGGATTGGTTTAGTCTTTTCTCTGTTCCAAGCTTAGTGATATTAAGTCTTTCTTTTTATTATAAGTGTCTATACATACTGCATGAGAAGTTTCCACTCCTGCTGCTTTTTTCAGTGAGGTATATTGCAAGACAAGTATATACTAGTACATATATCAATTCAGAAAACTGGTTATTAGCAAGAAAATTCTGTAACTTCAAGGTTATAAAACTTGTAACTTGGCCTTGAACTAAGTGTTCACATGTGTGTAGCCCAAAACAGCTAAAAATAAATCTGTATGTTAAAAGGTATAAACCAGATATATCTCTTTATGACCAATTAATAGTTTTAAAAAGTAATCTCCATTTACTTTTCAAAATATACTAAAAGTTCTTCACTATCAAAGGCATGCTATCCTAACAGAATTTGAACTTGTGATTTCTGAGAAAGAACAGCAAGCTTCTACAAAATGTCTAAAGTCCTAGGCAAAACTTACATCTATTTTTTCCTTAGTCCTCAGATTAAATGTCTTATCTGTACTAAGGTGGTTGAATGTTTGTAGCTTATTAGGATTTTTTAATAAGGGCTTTGATATACTAGCGGCATAATCCTTCAAAAACACAGTGTCCGTCATGTCTATACCGTTTAGCTTATTCATCTAAATATTATTTACAAGCTTTACTTTTCAAATCTATACACATACCAGTATATATTTTCCCGAAAACTGATTATTCCTATGTCGGTAAGTCCTACATCAGTATCATAACACACCAAACAAACCTGCTGTTGTATACAATACTGTAGTTTTAGGACAGCATCATATAGAACACTGATATTTTACTAGTACAAATAGAGGGCTAATGATAAGCATCTAAACCCTAGGCTTTCATTAACACCTTCTCAATGTTCTTGTTCTTGTCAAAAGCAATACCTGAATTTCTGTGAAGAATTCAGTTGGATTTTTTCTGACATAAGATGGTAGAGGTGGAAAAACATGAATGACGGAGTCTTTCTTGCTAGTTTTGTGGTCTAAAATCTTTGTTCTAAAAGAATTTGAGAATATAGCTATAGAAAACAAAGAGAAATTATTTAGAAGCTAGAACCAAAAGCTAAAGTCTAGGAGAAGAAAAAAAAAACACAAAAGAATATTTATAAAGGTAGCAATTAAACACTGAACACTTTAGATAAATCTATAAGCCAGGCAGAAGTTAGTGAGTGTTTCAGGATCTCAGTGTGAGCTTTTTAGCAGACATTAGCCTCTAAAAACCTAGAATTAATGAATTAATTAATTAATTACTTGATTTTGTTTAACATAGAAGGTATGAAGCCTTCATAAAAACAGTTCATATCTTAGGCTCTGAAGAGTGATGTAAACAGTATCTAATACCTTATCTTTTAACTTTGCAATAATTTTTTTCTGCTTTATTAATTTTTCCCCTCAAAAACTTTTTTTTTTATTCAAGTAAAGATGTTCTAAAAGAAATATATGATCTGGTTTTTTCTATCAAATAATGACATTAATTCTTATTTGATATTATTTGTGAGACATCTTTTACCTGAATGATATTTCTTAATTATGTATGGTAGAAGGCTTCTTAAATGCAACAAGGGAGCAAATGTGTTGGAGACATTTCAGTACAAACTTTAGTAGAAGTTCCTGGACTGGACAAGTGGTATGAGTGTATATTAGCTCTTACCACAATCCATAGCAATGAGCTACTGATAAGCCTTTGACAGGTTTCCAAGCCAGCTGATATTAGAAGACATTAGGAGCTTAAGATAACCTTCCAGTCACTGAGAAAGAAGTTGCGCAAAGAGAGGTCTTGAAAGAGATGTCATTAGAAGGTCTGGTACAAGTGTAGATTTTATTTTATCTCTACTGAATTTAATAGCAAAACTAAGGTGACAGTTCTAAATAGCAAGACTGCAGTTTCTAAAGAACTTGAAAACAAAGGACTGCAGTTTAACTTCTTTATATCAGTTCATAACTGTCACATCAAAGAGAAAGCTAATGAAAAAAAACCTGTATTTTCTTACTGCATTTCAGGAGTTCTGTTCTGTTGCAGATGTTTAAAATATGCCTGTGCTATGTTACTCAGCACATACTAAGGCATACTGGCCTCTAAGGAGCCAATAAACATCTTGTGGCAGAAGACAGTGCCACAGGTCTCAGAAGTAGTACAGTCATGCTATCCCAGGCAGAGTTAAAGCCATTACCTTTTTAATAGAGCTGATTAACTTGGAGAGAATACTGCCTCAGTACTGTTGAGAGACCTAGAGCATCCTTGCAAAACAGCATAAATGGACTTTAATTTTAGAGCTGATTGAAAAGAGGGCAAAGACAAAAGGGGGAATAAGTCCTGATATACACACATGCTCAAAAACATTCAGAGAAGCATTTACATTGCTATGTTTAAAATGCTGAGCTTTGGGTAGGGAAAAAAAGACATTGATAATTTTAACAGGACACTGGCATTTGTCAAGAGAAGAAAGCAAGATGTAAACTGTATGGAGTCGCAGCTTCAGCAGCCAGCATGTGGCACAGCAGCTCTGTCTGCTACATGACGTTACCTACCAATGAGTCTGATGACACATGAATATACAACATTCCACATGGAGCTCCAGGAACTACTTTTTGTTGCATTCCAAAAGGCTGTGGACTCTATTTTCACACTGCATCATGCTTTGTTCTTAAATGCATTCATCCAGACAGTTAAGGTTGTCTTTAGTTCTTTAGTGTGGTACAAGACTGTAAATTTGTACTGTACAGATTTGCAGAGAGTACAAACTACAGTTTGCTGACTTCTTCATGTTGAGGAGGGACATGGTTTATTTTTCACTTTCTGAGATGTGACATCAATTTTGGGTATTTTAGAAGGGGTTTTTAAAAATTAATGTTTTCTCTGTCAGAGGTTGCAAGCATGCAAGTATATTGCTGTTTCTTAAATCCTTTTAGCACTACAACAAAATCCTCTACTTG
The DNA here is from genome assembly GCF_028858725.1 of Colius striatus. NCBI lineage: Eukaryota > Metazoa > Chordata > Aves > Coliiformes > Coliidae > Colius > Colius striatus. Next base: position 20,156,209 of record NC_084790.1, read on the forward strand.
AATTGCACTTGTTAAATAGTTGTGGATTTTTCTGTCATCAAATTTAGTAACAATTGTATATGCCCTGTCTTTTTAGACTGAGAGTCTGTACACTGGGATGTGGACTAACCTCTCTCAATAGGCACAAATATAATAGGAACCTGGATCAAGGCCATTCTTCAACCTGTAAATCTTTTGGTATGACATTTATGTTAAAAATTCCATTCTGCTTCATGCAGTGCTAATGAGATGGTATAGTCAATGCTCAGTCCTTAGAAAACTAAGGTGGGATCATGTCAAGTGCTGTACTTCAATACCTTACCAGTACTTGTTCTTTGAGAGGAGAGAGGTTTGTTTCTTCCTAGCAGCATGTAGTTTAATAAAGATTAAGTATTAGTTTAGAAGATCCTCTATTCTTCTACAGGAAGTTCTAGAAACAGTATAACTGCAGAAGTCTGCATTGGCAAATGTATCCACTGGATGCTTGCAGTCCTGTTCCCACACAGAGATATACTGGCAGTGATACTAGAGCTTTTTTGCTATAGGAACAGTGTTTTGACTGTAAGCTTGCATATTTCTTAAATACAGCAAGAAACATTGTTTTCAGCCTTTTTGTCACCACAGTAAAGAAATAGCAGAGCTAAAAATACAGGACAAAGCAATCTATTATCTGTCTGGGACAGATAATTGTTCCTTCATTAACATTCCAGAGAGCACATATGTAAAGTTATGACATTTGTGTAAAAGTAAACATCACATTTTTTAAAAAAATGCTTTACCTACATTAAAGCAATACTGTTAACATAGGGATTTCAAATGAACGTAAGGAAGTGTGGGGCTTGATGCAATGCTCATGAAAAGGCAAAACCAATCTAAGTTGCCAGTACAATATTGCCAAGTCACTAACTTAAAAATTGCAAAAACTGGGTACTCTAAGGTGTCACTATGTTGTTTGAAAGAATGCAGCACTGCTAGGAGATGTTAACAGCCATTTTTTTTCTGTTCTCCAAGGGTAACAATTCTTAATTTTTTTTTTTATTACCTTGTGTTACTTTGTAATCAAGTGACACCTTTACTATGAGGGAATTCACTTTGAAATTTCAATATTAAAACTCTTTTTTTCCCCTAAAATATGATGGTTTTTGTTAGGTTTAAAAAAGGTTGTTTATGTTCACTGATACTGGCTTTGAATGGCACTAGATCTAATTTAAAGCATCTCATTTGCTTTTTCTGTATCTGACCTAAACAAAACATTTCTGGTTGATTTTTTTCTATTTTAACTTAAATTATTCTGCTTGGTCAAGGGATAAGCATGCAATTTAAATTGCTGTACACTCATTTTTATGTGTACTTGTCTGCACAGAGTTGCTTTGTCTTCCTGCTCATTTGCCAAGAGACGGGTAATTAATGAGTTTGCATTAGTGGACTAACTTATTGTTTGCTTTCACTTCAAAACCATCAGGCAGTAATATACTTCTAACACACATACATGTACACAGACACAGAGTTTCCAGCGTGAATGGGAACACTGGGTACAACCACATCTTGGACACATGGATGACCACTTGACTCGAGAAGTTTGTAAATCATGGGTCCTCTGCCTGCCTCACAGGAGCTCAGCTGAGCACAGAATTTCCTTTAAAAGACAGGAACAAGAAAATTCCATGCAGTAAACTGTGTGGTAAATATCACTGAAATTTCTGAAATATTATAATAATATTTAAATAATATTTTAATTTATATTTAATAATATAGAAATATTACTGAAATCGTAATCAAGGAAGCAAGCAATACTACATGAAAAATCAACCTCAGTGAGGCTGCAGGTTATTGAAATATATAAAAATGCTGTAACATTATAAAAAGTAATTTTCAAAGAAAAGCTAAGTTTAAAACACAATTTAAGGATAAAAAAGACAAGAGTTACTTGCATTTTTAAATACTTTTAACATTTTTCATATACCATTTAACAATGTATTTTTCTTGTATAAAAGAGTAAAAACTATGAGAAATAAGACCTAATAATAATCAAAGCAATAAATACCGTATTGAGTTTTCTGTCAGAATTGAGTGACAAAGCAGCATATTATTTAAAAAGTTGTCTACAAAAAGGATAAATTTTGAAATTTTCTGATTTCTGAATTTTTCTTGATTTTGAATAAGTTTAATGCAATTTGGCACACAGGAGGCCCTAGATGGTTAAGAAGCAAGGCAACACAGAAACCTGTTGCATTTAGTTGTACTTATTTCCCTAACACAAGCAAATTCAAACAATTTCTGTGCAAGATTTTAAGAGCAGAAGCTTGGGAGACATTGAACTCCATCATGGCTACACATTATCAATGTTGTTACCTTAGTTACAGCCACAAAATGGTGGTGATGTTTGAACCAGAATTAATCCTCCTGAATTTGTGATGTTGTTAGTTAAAGAATTCATAGTTTTAGTACTAGCCTGAATTTTTTTTTGTACCTGCCAGTTGTATTTCAAAGCTCCAATCCCATCTGCAACACTGGCTGCTAAGGAGACAGAGACCATCATTCATCCTTTCCAGAGGAAGATGTGAAATACCTGTTTTGTTCACATGCAAAGAGGAAGAAGTCTAGCTGGTTCAGACTTAATTTCAGTGACATAGAGAAGTATTATGTGACACTGCAGCTTTTCAGTCCATCATAACCACAGTCAAGCCTGCTCTTGCTTATTGTTTTCAAAAATATATTTATTTGCTAATATAGAAAGTGTATTTTATTTCATGCATTTTTTATTTCTAGTTATGCCAATATGACAGTGTTTTTAAAATCTTAAAACTCTGACTGCAAAAACCTCACTTTTGCACAATATGATTCTAAATGTTAAGCTTTCACCTGGTGCATGTAACACTGAGGAAAAAAATCCTAGTACTTTTTCCAGATGAGTGTTCCATTTGCATATTCTGCAGACAAATAGCCACAAACTGATAGCAACATTAAGTTTTCCAAGACAACATTACCAAAATTAAATTACCAAGAAACACTTATTTAAATCAGTGCAAGAAGATTTTCTGAAACAGAGGTAACATGTATGCATGTGCACAGGGCCCAGTTCTTGACTTCAGTAAATTTTTGAGCCCAGAGTCTATGTACAAGAAGCAGAACTGAAGATTGGAAAACAGAAAGTAGATGTGTGCACTTTAGAATATTTAACTTTACTTAAAACTCATACAAAAGGCATCTCACCTCTAAGGTTTTACCTGAAAATGTAGGCAACTCACTGTTTATGAAGGCAGTTTTTTCAAAGTGATCATCTCCTATTACTTCCCTGAGTCTTTCAACACATTTAGGTCAAACTGTAGCCATCTTTACCTAAGATTCCTTACCTTCTTCCCTATCTAAAATAATGCTATGAAGTACTGTTAATTTTGAAGCATCTAAAGATTCAAGTATATCGGCATTTTGTAGATCTTGAGTTTTTACTGCCTGGTGTAAGATAAGAAGTGGTCTAGTAGAATAACGTTGTGGTAGAAATTAATTCAGACTGAGCATTTCCTTACAGCCTCAGGAGAGTAGTCTGAGACAGACGCTTTGCCACTCTCACATGCTTATATCCATTAAAACCATCTTAAGGGATCCAATCACCATAAAAAAAATCAACTTCCCTCAAATAATAGACTTAAAGCAAGAACAGAATCCCTATGTAAAATTACAAAAAATACTAGGCAGAAAACATGGTAATCATTGACTCCAAACTGATGACATCAAAGCCGTGGATCTACATCATACCTACGAATTCAATCTGCATCCTTTATAATGCATGAAGACATATCAGTCTTCTCTTTTTTTAAAGAATGGATTTCAAAACAGTAGTGTCTATGTGTAAGGATGCTAAAATGTCCCCTCTTGCTATGGCAACTTTGTCATTTTGTATCTCTGCCAAGTGCAGATAATTACTTCTAACTTCTGCTTCCTGACAAGGATTTCTTAATACAATCACAGTTCTTAAACTGTGGTTCATTTTAAGATTCCAGTTTTAACACTTCAATATATCTTTTAATATAGGATATAGATTAAATAGGATAGGCATAAAACATCTCTGGAAAGTATTTACTCAAATAGGCTTTTGAATACAGTAAATGACACTTTTGCTTTATCATTAATAGTAAAATAATTAATGATTAAATATAATACAACAGATTCTCTGAATTAAAAGCATCCTCTAATGGAAAAATATTTGTGTGCCACTTTCTCAGACAATCGTGGGATATTGAATATACTTTATTATGTTAAAAGTATTTTCACCTCTTTCACTTTAAAGCACTCTCAAGGCTCTGAAAACTAGCTATGAATCTTTGTTTGTGCAAGCATGCAGATTGTTCATATGAGGAGTCACATGATGTGGTTTTATCAGCTACAGCTTTTTGTGTGAAGGGTCTGCATTATATTTTAGTTTAAAAAAAAAGAAAAAAAAATCCCAAACCCATACAATGTACACTGCTGAGAATTAAATGTGCTATCATAAACCATCAGTGATATCCCTAGAGAAGCAGGCACATAAAAACGCTATCTTGCTTTTGCAGATGAGAAAGTGGAAATGTACGATTCTGCATTTCTCCTCCAGATGCAAATTATTGTAGGGCATATATTGGAGTTCCTGGGCTAATTGCACATTTGATCCATTCTGATTGCCTGAGGGTGTATTTTGCAATCAGTATGAGTTAGCTCATGTGGTCTGACTTACCTTCATTACCTGCACTTTTTTTCTTCCAGGAGCAAATAACGCAGTAGACAAATGCAAAAGCCTCTTAAAGCACAGTATTATTTATCTAGAACAGAAGAACCTGAGAGAGAAGAATTGTCCAAAATAATAAAACAGTCTATGAAAACATCTAAACTTATGCAATATGTAATCTTTTTCTATATTGCAACCCCAGTAGACATAGCTTTCCTTACACTTTGTACATCATCCTGAAACTGTTCAGTCACTTTGCTTTTACAATTTTCCTCCAATTCATACACTCATTGAAATGATACTCGTATTCACATAGATCTTATCAGCTATATCAGATTACTGTTCTTAGATAATGGATGACAGCTACACAGCTGTTGGCAAGGATACTCATACAAGATTTGAGTTTGCCAGTTTTCTCATTCAGGGGTTCATTTGTCTATTGAAATGTATTGTCTGTGTTTGAACTTGTAATATAAAGCAACAAGACATAATTTTAAAAAAATAATTAAACTTTCAGGAAATACGATGCACAATCTAGAATTACTTTATGTGCTATGTTAATTTCACATAATATGAAGAAAAAATAAAGCTTGAAAAAGTAAGTTTTACTTTTTTTTCAACAAAACCATCAAAATAACAAGCAACAAAACATGACTTGCTTATCAGATACAGAGGAACCTGAAAACAAATAAATAGACTTGCAAATAAGCAATTTTACATACAGTAGCTAATTAAAAAAATAAAAGTGCTATTGATATTGAGGAAGAGATTAGCATATAACCATTTCAGATAGAAGTTTATTTATGCAAAGTGTAATTAAATTAGAACTTTCAAAGATACTAAGCTTTATAGTTTTTGCAAGGTAACAGCCCCAAACAAACACAACATTGAACACATGCTACACTGCTCACCACTAGTTATTTTGTAGCTACAGCAAGATTTTAAGCAGATGCTTTCAAGTCTCCAGCTAATAATAGGACGGTATTAGAAGGGATAAATCTGAATGTCATGCAGCAGTGCAGAAGGTTGCAGTCATGGTAGTCAGGGAATATGACTTTATATGAGACTTACAGAATAGGGATTAGTTGTTCCCTGTTCTTCCTGCAGACATTCACCCTAGTTACTCCGATTCCTGGAGATTTGTCACTGATTACCATATGAGAAGAACACACAACCCAGCACCTATACCTTCCAGGCACAATGCTGGGGGTCATAAAAGAGGTCAATCCTATTGTAGCAACCCCTGTTCGACAATTGTTAATCTTAGAGTAAACATTGCATGGAAAGTATTATCTTTTTGTACACAAATAGCAAAGGAAGACAGAACTAAGCAATACTGTAATTAAAATAGAATCATTTATCAATTGGACTAAATTATCAAATGGACTAGATTTATCATTTAAAATTTATCATTTAAAACTCTTCAACAGACAAGATATCTGTCACAATGCCACTGTTCACACACAGATTCAAAAGCCAACATAGATATTAAAATTGTGATTTAGAACAATTTGGGGACATTTTTTCTAAGAGATTTTTTTTTTTAAACTTTTACATTTTTCAATCTGTACTTAGCTATACATACTTTTTGGTATTTTTCAGTTTTCATCTTGCAGGAATATTTGCAATTTACAGTTCATAAACACATGTTTGTAGAGAATACTATGCACATAATTATGGAATAGCATAGCAGTGTTAAACAGTTCTAGGTTTATGATTCCATTTTAAATTCATGATAGCTACTGAGATTCAAGACTTGTTACAGTTAAAATGCATATATCTCAGAAAATTAAACCTATATGATGTACTTTTAAATTTTACAAATCTTTGGGGATTTTCCTGCACTATGAAGAGCAAAAGCTTTTGTTTAAAAGGAAAAATTTAAAGAACTGACATATTATGTAACTCTGCTTCACTGCCTCTTTAAAAGATGGATTAATTAAATGATAGAGAATTTCCATCCTTTATTGGATGAAGAGGAAACATAGTGACAAAGGACAAGAAAAAGTAAGACCGACCATTCTCAAGGTACCCAGCTCCCTGAGATGGAAAACAGGGGTGGGGAGTAGAATGAAGCTCTCATCCTGTGATTGATGGCTATAAAATATATAGAAGGGACAGGCAAGGAATAAGAAGTGTGGGAGCTGCACTCTATGTCAACAGCTGTATTGATTGCAAAGAGCTGTCTTTGAATAACAGCAATGCACAAGTCAAGAGTTTATAGGTGAAAATTAAAAACCAAGCCAATAAATGAAACTTATGGTTGGTGATAGTTCTTCACAATCTTTTCCAATGTGAATCCTTCCCATGGAGTATGAGGGATTTTTCTGTAGTGTCGAGTGACCGGACAAGGGGTAATGGAATGAAGCTGGAACACAAAAAGTTCACCTTAAACATAAGGAAAATCTGCTTTACTGTAGGGATGATGAGCCCTGGTACAGGCTGCCCAGGGAGGGTGAGGAGTCTCCTTCCTTGGAGGTCTTCAAGACCCGCCTGGACATGTTCCTATGTGACCTGATCTAGGTGAACCTGCTTCTGCAGGGGGGTTGGACTAGATGGTCTCTAAAGGTCCCTTTCAATCCTTACCATTCTAAGATTCTGTGATTAACACTGCATTTTCACACTGGATAAAACACATTAGCACAATGTTTTATCAGTTCAACTTGTAAGAAAAAATGTTATTTGAATGAGAAAAAAAATGAATTGGGAGATAAAGGCTTGGAAAACCAGCACCAGAGGGGATCCACTTTTCTTCCCTTCAGCTTTATTACGTACTTTTTTTAATACCTCCAAGAAACTGAGTGTCAGGAAGGCAGATGATTTCTTGCATGCAACCACTCTGGTGCAGCAGTATATCTACTCCCCTAAAGCACCTGGACTGGACTGAGGACACTATGTGAGTTATACATACCAGTCCACGTGTTGACATTGGTCTTTGTGGGAGATAATAAAGTCATTTAGAGTGTTTGATGAGGACTAAGTCTGTCCTCTTTTCTATTTTTTCCTTGGTTAATATTTGTAAAAGACTCTGCAAATTTTGGTGTGAGAATACACTGGACACTGAGATGTCTTCCTGAACAAGTCCGCTGTCCTGAGAAGCTTACTTTGCACTGGAAAGACAAAAGCCAAGCCAGACAGCATGGAGGGAAAGCATAGTCAATATAACATTTTACCAGTGAAAAAACAGAGGAACAGATGAAGAATATAAGGCTCATTTTGCAATTACCGAACTGAAGCTGAACTGTGGGGTTTTTTTCTGTTTTTTCCTTCCATGAATCAGCAAAATCACCCTGTAACTATTGAGACAATGCTGAATCCCCACAAGAAGACACTGCTATGAACCACATATGGTCACATACCACTGTGCATTGTAGGCTGTACAATGCATACAAATGAAAATCTTTCTGTTTAACCTTCCTCCCCTCTACACACACCTGTGTATCTGCATATTTCTGGCTGTAGATTCTGTTGCTTGTTAGGAAAAACATGACTGCACAGATGACAGGTTACTTCATAAAACCAAAGCACACACAAGGAGATGCCACCCACCTCTGAGGGGGAAGATACTTTGCATGTGATGTAGGACATCTAAGCACTCTGAAAAGCCATGATTGGCCAGGCACTTACATCATGGTCTTCTCCATTCATCTCTTGTAGATTTATTTTTGCTAGTCAATGATAGTGTAGAAGGAGGAGTGGCCTAGTTGAATCTGATAGAAGACCGGGAAACAGAATCTCATCCAAGCTTAAGACTAATTGGATGAGACAGACCCAGAACAACTTACAGACTTCTGCGTAATTGCCCTCTGCAGAACATTCCTCTGTAATACTACAGACCTCCTGTTTGGTAACTATCCTTTTATCACATCAGTAATCCAGTTAAGTCACCAGCCCCTGGCATCTGGGAAGGGTGTCTAGGCTGAAGTGTACAGAGCAGAACTGTTACCCACAGGAGGCTGTGTGATAGTAACAGTGTGTTCGGAAAGTCTCACTGTCACCTGTGAGGAGCACAGAGCCACTCATGTGCAGGTATAGGAAAGTCCTGGAGGCATTATCTGAAGCTGAGATATTTCCAGCTATGGAGACTTTCACAGTGTCTCTAGGAGTAAAGTGAAGGCAGTGTCATGAAACTGCTTTACAAGAACCCTACAGCAACATGACAGCTTAAGTACCACCTCATAAGCAACAATAAAAATAAGCTGCATGCAATCAGACCACTTCTTAGCTCCATAATACAAAGAAATTTGGAAAGACAGGAAGGGTACACCCATCCACACTGCTGCCTTACCCAAACTGCACCACCATTTCTGATGACTGCAGTATATTCACCAGACTCATTCAGGTACTTTCAAATCTAGATGCATACGTCAGCCAGTACGTATTTGTTACATAAGATTGCAGTTAAATGGTGCTACAGTGATGCAAGGTGTAACTATATACACAGCTGACAAGCTGCAAGCAGACCAGGAAAGCTGAACATTAATGCAGTTCTAGACTATGACAGCCAGCTGGCTTATGGGAAATTTACAAATAGCCAATGTTCTCTAAAAAGAAAAAAGATTAGTGAAAGCCTCTTACAAGACTACAGCCAAAATATCTCTTTGGCTGTTCTCCTATCAGGCAGCTATTCAAATATAAATAATATTTTTTAAAAATGAGAAAGTAAACAGATAGGCCCTCAGGAGAGGAAAACTGGAGAGCAGCTCTGCAGAGAAGGACCTGGGATTTCTGTTGACAGTGAGTTAAACATGAGCCAGCAATGTGCCCTCGTGGCCAAGAAGGCCAATAACATCCTGGGATGCATCAAGAAGAGTGTGGCCAGCAGGTCGAGGGAGATTCTGCTCCCCCTCTCCTCTGCCCTGGTGAGGCCTCATCTGGAGTCCTGTGTCCAGTTCTGGGCTGCCCGGCTCAAGAGTGACAGAGAACTTCTGGAGAGAGTCCAGATGATCAAGGGACTGGAGCATCTTCCTTATGAGAGAGGCTGTGGGAACTGGGGCTGTTTAGTCCAGGGAAGACTGAGGAGAGATCTCATTAATATTTACAAATATGTAAATGGTGGATGTCAGGAGGCTGGAGCATCAATTTTTTCTGTTGTCTCCAGTGACAGGACAAGGGTAATGGAAAGAAGCCAGAATACAAAAAGTTCTATTTAAACATAAGGAGAAACTATTTTACTGTGAGGGTGAAGGAGCCCTGGCACAGGCTGTCCAGGGATGATGTGGAGTCTCCTTCCTTGGAGGTCTTCAAGAGCTGCCTGGACTTGTTCCTTTGTGACCTGATCTAGGTGGACCTAGATGATCTTCAGAGGTCCCTTCCAACTGCTACCATTCTGTGATTCTGTGAAAGTGCTACTTCCCCCAATACATCAAACCTAGAAAAAGATCTTTGGAAGAAGACAGAAAACAATGATAAAAAGCCTCTGCAAACACTAAATATTGCTGTATTTTGTTGCTTTGAAATTAAAGCATACAGAAAACAGAAATATATTGAGATCATATGTCTCATTGTGGGCTTTTGTTTGCTGAAAAAGCTGATGCTTAGTGGGGGAAAAAACAGGAAGCAGAAAGTTTGAAAATGGTCACATTAGATTATCATGAGGGATGTACATTTGTAGTATTATTCACAAGTCCTTCTGTGATATTTACTTTCTGACTATCACAGAAAGCATGGGATGGCAGGGATTATGAAAGAGTCTACACTGTCTATATGCGTTGCCTGGGCTTCACTTCTTTTTATTTTGTACATAATCACAGTATACCAGTGGAACCTGAAATATTCAGTTGTCTTTAATATGCTGGTAAAATAATTATTTCTTGTAGTCCTTAAATTGAATCTGTTTAAAATTACATTATTTATGCCTTGATTTACTGACTTTTTGTACCTCCACCAAGGATTTGTCTCCTGTTAACTACATCCAGGTTCTCATACTGATCAGCAGCAGCAATAAGCATCAACAGAAGAGGTATTCCCACTGCAAAGCAGTACATGGTGAGCGATGGTGGCAGGTTCTGGTAAGAGCTACATAATTACCTGTATAACTGTTTTTGTAAGCACACCGCAAGATGACCAGCTATTCCAAAACAATGGGAAACAGACATCTATACTTTTAGTGACACATCTATTTTATCATTTCTTTCTTGAGAGACATTAGTTTTATTGAAAAAAATCCTATAAAAACTAGTTTCTAGTTTTACAAGTGTTTTTTTAGAAACTCATGAAATAAACAAAACCAACATAACCCAACTTCCAAAGTCTTTAAAAAAACCTAAAAGCTTGAGGAATTAAACTATTTTATCCATGTAAATTATTTGTTAGCTCTGAAACTAACGGTAGTGATTTCTAATATTTATGCTAATTCCTCTCTGCCCCAATATCCAAATATCAGATTTCTCCTTAAAATAGCAGCCAACTCCATTAGTGACAAGGAAATCAAATCTCACCCTTACATATAGCTTCCCTACTCTGCTAGGTTTGAGAAATGATATATTTTGAAAACCAAAATCTAGAGTCTTTTATAAATAGCAAAACTTGAAGAAAAATTTATAGTAATTTGATAAAGACTTCCATTAAAACTGCATTGTATTAATGTAATGAATTTTTCCATCAGTTGTCTCTGGTAACATATGAGTCATGCTACAAGAGTAACAGTCTTGGCTACAGAACTAATATGCAGCCCACAGCAGACTCTGCAGAAGGTTTCACTTTTTCAGTTTTTAAATTTCTAAACTTTTTCATGTAGAAACCATACGTAAGACATTTTTTACACATTTCTTGTTCTTCAGGATAGAGACTCCAGTAGCAAAAATTAATGATTTCCTATTAATAACTCTCCTTTTGTAATTTGATGCTGCCTGAAAACGCAGTGTGCTGCTACTGACATGGCAGGATTTAATCTTAATGAGAAAGGTGTAAAAGTAAAATTAGGCTACATGCTAGTGGCTACATGGAATCCAAATCAATTAGTATTATTTATTTAATAAAAATAGTAAGTGTCAATGCAACAATATTCATCAACCTTTCAGTTTGTGCTGTGAATTGTTGTCATAGCACTGTATTTAATCTTCTGTATTTAAACACTGTATTTAATCTTCTGCCACAAGCAGTTTTTCTTGTGAGAGTGTTAATTCATCTCCTGTGGCTTGGTTACTTGTCCAACAGACACAGTTTAGCCTCAATTTATTGCTGAAACTGTGTCTAAACCAGTTTGTTTCTGCTACTGTCCTCAAATTTCAAGATTTATTGCATTTATTCTGTGCACTGTTAAGCTCCATCGTTTTGTGGTCAAGTGGACAGACAAGTCCAATGATAAAAGGGTTTTGATTCTAGGCTTCAAAGCAGCTATTAAACACAAATTTGCATGATACGGCTCTTCCTGGTGAGACCTTCAATATTAGAGGATAACACAGGTGATAAGCTTCAGTGAATTTTGGGTCCGATCCTCCTTGAACATAAGAAGTTGAGATATATATATATATATTTTCACTGGAATGACTTTTAAGTTACTGATAACCAAAATGTGAATGCTTGCTAGGACAAATTCCCTAATTTCTGAAGAACATGATTTCCTTCTACAGATGGTCTAAGTTATAGTTTGTTCTTAAGCTTATTTCAATGACTACATAGCAATACATCTTGATTCTATTAATTCTGCCATTTATTATAAAAGTACAAAACCTTTTATTTTGTTTTTATTATTTTTAAGATTTTCCAGTAGTGGGAGGAGATTCCTAATCCTGATTGAGATACAAATAAAATGTAAGTTTGCCTAGTGCCAGTTCAACAGAAATTTTGAAACAGCAATAAAAAAAGAATCAAATAATGTAAAACAAAAGCAAAAATTACTGCAATGGTTTAGAACAGATATTTACCATATTTTATTTTAAAAATCCCAAGGACTTCCTACTGAAAGAATTTCTAGTTGCATTAACATCAGTAGTATAACTGCCTCTATTTGAAGAGACTCAATACATTATCTAAAAAAAAAAAAATGGAAAAGTGAAAAACCTTTTAAAAATCAAAATGGTAGCAAAAAACAACTTGAATACATGTTCTTCTGTACATGTCAATATTAGCTTCTAACAGTGTGACCATGTTATGAGGTTTACAACATTAGGTGGACTTTGCAAAATGCAGCTAGCTCTTATTTCATGATGCGAGTGTAACTTACCTGCCTTATACTCCTATTGGTTAAATAGTCTATAGGCCTTGCCAATTTACTTTTAATTAAATTAAATTTAATTTTAAAATAAACAATCGCAAGGTCTTTTCCTGGAAGACTGACCTAAACATTCTCTCCAGCCACCTTTCAGACATGTAAATTTTAGGAACGATGCAGACCAGTCAGCAGAACAGTCAGTAAAATGCTCAATAGTTCTGCAACTTAAATATTTTTTATTATTATTTAGGAAAATTTAATTTATTTAAGTATTGTTAATCTAGACTTAACAATTCTGGTTATACAATGCAAAGTGTTGAGTTACATACAAATTTCCTGTTGGTTTCTGGACAACCCAGTAAACTGGCTGAAAAATAAGCCTATGCATGTATTTGAATCTAACCACATTCATCTCTCCCTCTTGGCTACAGCAATTTGAATTTTCACATATTTTTAGGACGTAATTGAGCAACTCATATTAACTTTTCCTATTAACCGTGCAGGAAAACATTACCATCAGAGAAAATCATTGTCAGATACTAAGCAGAGCCCACTTCGTTATACAGTAAATGCCACTGAAACTCATTTCTTCAAAAGTTACAGTCTGGCAGGACAAAGAGTATTACAGAGGTGCTGGGAAGAGCATTATACCCTTCTGCTCTCAAAATGCACAGATCAGTTGGTAGCACTGCTGGTCCCTTAAACACTTTAGCTGAGCCTTGCATAGTTGGCTGTCAGCTTGGCTGGTCTTATTCAAGTCTACATGAGCCATAAGATCCTGAGAAGCACTCTCAGGTGACACCTGGAAGATGAGATTTGGTGCAGAAATTCCCTAGCTAATTCTAGGCAGGAACATATGCTGTATGTGGCTGGTAGGTGCCACATGGGAAGCACACCCTGACTCTGTGGAGGCAGAGCAGCCATCCTGGTGTGACAACTGAGCACTGTTCATTGTGAGGATGATTCTTCAGGGAGCTTATTTCTTGCTTCTCCAGTTGGAGATTGGCTCCAGCCCTTCAGGTTTGTGTAAACCCAAAGGGTGAAAGCACCATAAGACAAACCACTGACTCAACTACTGATACTCACGTCCTGGTGCTCCAGAGGCAAAACAGGGTTGCTGTTGCTTAAAGGTCTCCATGCAATCATATATCGTTTAGTTCAGAATGTATCTTCCTTATGGGGAATATATTTTTCTGTATTTGAAGTAAAAAATGTTTGCTATGCAAAGAGCACAAACGTTACAAGGTTTATTGGCCAAGTAATTGTATCCTATTTAGCAACTACATCCAGCTGCACACAGAGAACAACAGAAAACCCTGTAACCTGACACTACAATATGTAAATCTATTTACTTGCACACTCCAGAGTGCTGCATTTTTGTCTGCTAGAACAGACTAAAAAAGTCACTAAGTAATAGTTAACACTGAGATGTTGTTTTCCTCCATTGCAGAGAAGAGTAGGTACATATCTCCTGCTAACAGCCATTGGCTTCTAGCTATTAGTTTCTTTTTGACATAACAGTCTTAAAAAAAAAAAAAACACAAAAAAAAACCCCAAAAAAACAATAAAAGAGGACATCTTTGTTAGTTATAATTATTTGCGGCTTTGAGTGCACTGCTGATGGGAGTGAAACTTGAGTGAGAATGAGCCACAATAGGAAGGAGAAACACTAGAACAGTATAAATTCTCTTAAGGGAACACATCACATCAAAATAATTCTTTAAAAAATAGCAATATTTGAGTTTTTCAATGATGGGAGTGTCTATAGGGCAAATATACGAAAGGATCTAATTGCTCTAGGCAGCATACAGACGTATGGTAAACGCTAGTGTTTCTCTTGAAGAATTTGAAATTATGTAGGAGAGAGCAATACAGGTAGAAAGGCACAGAACCTCTTTTTCCCCTTAGAAATAGCAAAGTTTGGAACTACTGAAATCCATGGTGTGTTCAGATTACTGTAAATTGTCTGTCAAACTTAGGGGTTAAAACTAGATTCCGAGTCCTTCTGGAACTTTTTGTGAAAATTCTTGACTTCCTCAGTTACTGCTTTAAAGACTGTTCTTTACTCTGAGATATTTATTTTGCTGGTTCATTGACAAAAATATATATCTACAATCTCCTATATTAACAACTATTAAAATGAGACTAAGGATAATGCTGTGACCTACACATTTTCAGAGTCTTTCAATAATAATCTGAGATAAAAGAACTGAATAGAAAACCAAATCAGAAACAGCAGAGTGACAATGGAACAAATAATGGTGGAAAGTCTCATGCAAGTTTTTCTGAGCTTTTTTGGATTTCCTTCTTCCTTTTTTTTTCCCTGTTGTTCTCATTCCAGTTTATTATTCTTTCATCTCAGTTTGCTTCTGGTTCACTTAGTTTTGACATATGACTAAACAAAATTGCCAAGGGCACATAGATGATGGATGATACAATGATGGCAGACTTATTTTCATTCCAATTCTAAATTCTTCTAAATAGGACATTTTTCTTTTTAACTAGAACTTACTGCATGCATTCAAGTGGATAAATTCACCTGATGTGACTCTGAGGGAAGAAAAAGCAAGAGAAGGCTGGACTGCAGTTTTGCAGCAGTATTAACGGTATTTAGATTCTTCATCTCTAGGAGTCGTCATCCATCACGATATTGAAATGAGACATTGATAAGTGCTTTTACCTTCTTCTATCTTGCATCACAATCTGAAGGAGCTTCTTTCTCTGCCCCGAGAAAAGGAAGCAAGGAAAGCTACATCATAAACATCACAGGCTTGAACTTGCAGTTACAGTGGCAAGCAGAATGCTGGAAATAACTGACAGGGGGAGAGCAGAAAGTGTAGCCTGACAGGGCCAGCCATTATTAGTAAATGTGACTATGAAGGAAAGGTTGAAGAAACAAAACCTCATTATTAATACTGTATGATTACTAAAGAAGCTTCAGTGTTTCCCCAGTGTGTGTGTGCTATTTCTAACTGCAGCTGATGACACAGTTGCTGCAAAAGGAAAGGCAAGAGAATCTTGCCAAACACACCATAGGAATTATGCCAGTTTTATCTTTTCCTTCATTTCAGTGGCATCTTCTTACCAAGCCATGAAAAAGATACAATTTATCTCTTGCTCTGGTACTTTTTTCTAATAAAGTCCTCCTGTTTTAACACTAGCAATGACAGAGAGAGCAATCCTTGGGTTTTTCTGGAGAAGCTTCTTAGCTCTGTGCTCCCTTATGCAAAGAAAGGAAGTAATATTTCCTTGAATGCACAAAAACAGCAGGTTTAGAGAACTTAGAAAGGGATAATTTGCTATCAATCTCTTGCAAATGAGGGGGAAACATCGGGAAATATGAATGACAAATGTCAGATTTTTGTGCTGTTCCATAAAATTTAGGAGCATGATGTTAGAACCCTCCATTTTTTTTAAAGACAGGCCTGACTGTACCACAAATCTCAGTATGTTCATTGTAACACCTCACTTTCACATCAGTGTTTGAGAGACATGCTTGAAATCTCACAAATTCCTCTGAAAGATGGAAATATGTGAGATGCAATTCTCTTTTATCATCCATGAAAAAAGTAAAAAGACATGAGATACCTGTGGAACTTGATATTTTACTGATTGTTTCATAATTGGTAGCAGAGTTTTTAAAAGCAAATAATCTGCTTCCTGAGCTACAGTTAGTATAACTGTGGAAAGCACATTAACCCTTGTTAAACATGCAGCTACAATAAATGGTTAAAATACTTGAAACACATTTCTAATTTCCTTTAGATCAGTGGATCCTGAGCTTGCTATGTTTGACAGCTTCTTCTGCAAACACTGCTTTATTGTGCTCCATTTTACCCTTTTTCTTCCTTCCCAGTTCCTAAAGTCTCAGTCTGTAGTTCTCCATTAATATTTCTTTTCCTCTTCTCTTCTTACATTTGCTCTCATCTTTTTGTTCTCATCATCCCTTCTGCTGATGGCATTATGTGAACCAGGTTGGTAATTTTTATTGGTTTGAGCCCTTCTCCGTACCCCATCTCTAAATTTGTCATAAATCACAGGTAATGTTTCTCTTTCATTAGAGACTAGTGTAAGACAAGTCACTGTTTCTATTAAACTGGCACTTTCACTCCATATTTTGTCAAAGTCATATTGACCAAGTTTAGATAGATGTCAGAGAAAAAGCAAGATAATAAATTTGGACTGTATCTTAATCTTCAAGAGCAGCTTTAGGTTGAGATGATTTTTTTTTCTTTCTTTTATTTTTTTTTTCCTTAATTGATAGTCAAGCTTTCTTTTATTCTGGGAAGAGACGATAAAAATATTTTCTTTTATTAGGAACTTCTAGATTAAAGAATTTTGACCTATTTTTCAGCACATAATTATTAATTTTTGACATAGATTCTGATGGACACTTAGAAATTGTTACTACTATGGAGAAAAATCTGCTTGATGTGCATCTAAGATCTGAAATGTTTAAACCAGATGAATTGAAGTCGACATGAAGCTAAAGAAATAAATTGCAGGAGTACTTAATTTTTGGTTAGTGCATGGCATGCAGCACTTAGGACTTCTAACATTCAGGATAAAGTGTCAAAAGAAACCTTTTTTTTTTGTTTTGGTTGCTGTGGGCTGTTTTTAGCTCAAGCTACATATAGAGCAATGGTAACATAACAGCAGAAGTAAAATTAAATGTCATTTAGTGAGATTCAGACTTCCAACTTGGAGAAACAAAAATTTTTATAACAATCCTTCATCCTTTATTTCCCAAGTAGCTAGTGAATCAGACAGCACAATAATGCTGCAATTTCCAGACATATGCAGGCTGAAAAATGTATTTGACAAACAGGAACAAGAAGCAGTTTCAAGAGGGCCCGGTACTTCTGGAGTATCTTTTTACATAGTAGTCATTGCTTCTTAGTAGCAGTTCCATTCTTCTGGGCTTCAAGCTGAAAACTACAGCCTTTAGGGAGGTCTTTCATATATTCTTTCTAAAGGAGCCCAAGCAATCAGTTCCTGTAGTGCTGCACATTATTGTTTAAATTAACCTCTTTACAGATAGATAGTTCAGGATAACTGTGTAAACTAAAAGGCATAGATGGAATGTAGCCAGATAATCTAAGAAGCTAAGATGCAACACAATACAGTGTAAATATGCAATGCAGTACAGTGAGAAAGATATCCAAGCTATCTCAGAGTACATTCTAAATACCATAAAGATAGTGGTTTGTATCCAAGAGGGGCAAATTTTCTTCTGTGCACTGTAAATGTGCATTGAAAACCACAGAAGAAATATTGCTCTTTGTAACCATTTTCTTGCACAACCTTGACAGCATGACTTCTTCCTCACTACTCTTGGACCTGATTGGCTTTCTTGCTGTAGGTGTTCAAGGAAGAGCCTTTTTCCAGCTCTTCCAGGAGGTCAAGACTGGATCTCTCCTTGTAGTCTCCTAAAGCTCACTTCTTTACAGAGGGAATAGGTGAAGTATCCTTCAAAGTTGATTTTTACTCCAGTCCTCTGTCTCTTTGACTGTTTTAACTGATATGTTTGACATATTGCAAAGGTAAATATTGTCTCAAAATAAACAGTCAAAACTAGACCATGATGACTCTGTCATCATCTGCAGTCAGATATTTATTATTTAACATTGGTAGTTAAGGCAGAGTGTTCATAGCTTAAACTATGTCTTTGGCAACTTGTCCCAGTCAATTTTATTGACTCTAGTACTCGATTTAGAAAGTAAGGAAAAATTATTCTACTACCAACTAGAAATAGAACAGAACAAAACCCCAAAAACAGAGCAGGATGAGAAAAATACAACCAGCACATTAAGATCTCACTCCTTCATTCTTCCTTTCTTCCCAAGCTCAGCTCACTGCTCCCGATAGCTCGACTTCCTCCCCCCTCAGCTGCTCGGTGCGGTAGAGAATGGGGGATGTGGTCAGTCTGTCACAGATGATCTCTACCGCTTCTCTCTTCTCAGATGAAGGTGCCTCCTGGCATTCGCAGACTTCTGTGGTGTGGGTTCTTCCCAGCAGCTGCAGCTTCTTCTGAAACAGGGTCCCTCGCAGGGACATGGGCACTTCTGGGCATAGTCACTGTCCCTGACATGGGGTCTTGTACAAATTGCAAACAAATCTCTGTTTCACTTTTCCTGCCCACAGGATGCAGGGGGTTCTCTGCTCCAACACACCTCCTCCTCTCTTCCCTCATCCCTCACTGACCTTGGGGTCTACATGGTCGCTTCTCTTCTTTCTGGCACCACTAACCAGAAAAGGAGGAAGGACAGAACAAGAAGGAACAGGAAGAACTCTCTTTTTCCAGTTTTTTATTAAAATGTGATTGTGGAGGCATCCACAAGGATTGGCTCAGCCCCAGAAGTGGGTCTGGCTCAGATCTCAGGATCTTATGGCTCATGTAGACGTGAATAAGACCAGCCAAGCTGACAGCCAACTATGCAAGGCTCAGCTAAGGTGTTTAAGGGACCAGCAGTGCTACCAACTGATCTGTGCATTTTGAGAGCAGAAGGGTATAATGCTCTTCCCAGCACCTCTGTAATACTCTTTGTCCTGCCAGACTGTAACTTTTGAAGAAATGAGTTTCAGTGGCATTTACTGTATAACGAAGTGGGCTCTGCTTAGTATCTGACTGATTTTCTCTGATGGTAATGTTTTCCTGCACGGTTATTAGGAAAAGTTAATATGAGTTGCTCAATTACGTCCTAAAAATATGTGAAAATTCAAATTGCTGTAGCCAAGAGGGAGAGATGAATGTGGTTAGATTCAAATACATGCATAGGCTTATTTTTCAGCCAGTTTACTGGGTTGTCCAGAAACCAACAGGAAATTTGTATGTAACTCAACACTTTGCATTGTATAACCAGAATTGTTAAGTCTAGATTAACAATACTTAAATAAATTAAATTTTCCTAAATAATAATAAAAAATATTTAAGTTGCAGAACTATTGAGCATTTTACTGACTGTTCTGCTGACTGGTCTGCATCGTTCCTAAAATTTACATGTCTGAAAGGTGGCTGGAGAGAATGTTTAGGTCAGTCTTCCAGGAAAAGACCTTGCGATTGTTTATTTTAAAATTAAATTTAATTTAATTAAAAGTAAATTGGCAAGGCCTATAGACTATTTAACCAATAGGAGTATAAGGCAGGTAAGTTACACTCGCATCATGAAATAAGAGCTAGCTGCATTTTGCAAAGTCCACCTAATGTTGTAAACCTCATAACATGGTCACACTGTTAGAAGCTAATATTGACATGTACAGAAGAACATGTATTCAAGTTGTTTTTTGCTACCATTTTGATTTTTAAAAGGTTTTTCACTTTTCCATTTTTTTTTTTTTAGATAATGTATTGAGTCTCTTCAAATAGAGGCAGTTATACTACTGATGTTAATGCAACTAGAAATTCTTTCAGTAGGAAGTCCTTGGGATTTTTAAAATAAAATATGGTAAATATCTGTTCTAAACCATTGCAGTAATTTTTGCTTTTGTTTTACATTATTTGATTCTTTTTTTATTGCTGTTTCAAAATTTCTGTTGAACTGGCACTAGGCAAACTTACATTTTATTTGTATCTCAATCAGGATTAGGAATCTCCTCCCACTACTGGAAAATCTTAAAAATAATAAAAACAAAATAAAAGGTTTTGTACTTTTATAATAAATGGCAGAATTAATAGAATCAAGATATATTGCTATGTAGTCATTGGAATAAGCTTAAGAACAAACTATAACTTAGACCGTCTGTAGAAGGAAATCATGTTCTTCAGAAATTAGGGAATTTGTCCTAGCAAGCATTCACATTTTGGTTATCAGTAACTTAAAAGTCATTCCAGTGAAAAAATATATATATATATCTCAACTTCTTATGTTCAAAGAGGATCTTTGTAACCATTTTCTTGCACAACCTTGACAGCATGACTTCTTCCTCACTACTCTTGGACCTGATTGGCTTTCTTGCTGTAGGTGTTCAAGGAAGAGCCTTTTTCCAGCTACATTGGAGCATACCAGGAGCCACACAATCCTACCTCCAACAAAAACAGAAAGAAATATTATTTGTGAAAAAGGGAGATAATCATTGTGGTGGGTTTTTTTGTTTTGTTTTACAATGTGAGACCATCTACAAACAGACTAAGAACTACTGAGATTAAAAAAAAAAATCACACTTCTTTGTTGTATTGATTTGCAATGCTTGTAAGAATCCGCAAAGAAACAAGGAAAGTGACGGCATTCGCATAGGCATGTATCAAGTCTATTAGTCTTAGATCTTTAAAGCTGCTTAAAGGACTTGAATGGCATTTCTCCATAACATATAGATGTAATAGTAAGGAATAAGAAGATCTGAGGGAAAAGGTACCATTTAAACAGCTTCCAAGATTTTTTAAAACAGAGAAACAAAGATGGTGTAATTCTGAAAATATCTAAGTAGGAACAACTTTTTGCTAGTTAATAATCTCATTAACTCAATGGGACCACTGACATGAATATAATTACTGCCTACACATATAAGCATTTTCAAATTTCCATGTGTCAGAGACAGTACCTTTCAGCACAAAAAATTAGAGCTTTAATAACAAAATCTCACTACCTGCAAGTGTGTCTTTACAAGTGTTTCACAGTAAGCTTACTAACAGAACAAATATGATATCAATGAAATATTGCCTAGCTCTACATAGGAGATGCTGAGGCACACATGGTATAAATTGAGAGAAACAACTTAAACTTTTTTTTTGAGCTGGGTGCCTAGCACTTCAAGCAGTTAGGCAAGTATGTTTTAAACTTGGAATACAATTCAATTTGATGAAAGTATAACTTTAAAATAAAAGGGTCTTAGAAGAAGAATAGTCAGTGGGGAATAATGATCTAGCTACAATTTAGAGACTTCCAAACATAAACAAATAACTAATTCTCTAAACTATTTCTTACAAAACAGTAATTGTAGTATTTTCTGGACACTCCAACAAGTCTTTTGAGAAAGCAAAATTTCTCTGGGTAAAATGATAACATACATTATTAAAATTCAGGCATTAGAAAGACATCCAGCATGATCTACTGTGGAAAAAAAAAATATTCCAAGATGACCTGCTGTAGCTTTTTTTAAGCAGTCAGAAAACAAGTTGACTCCCTTTCAAATTGTCATTCCTTGTAATTTACATGGCATTTTAATCACTGGAGTCTTTGAAATACTTATATGTCCACCTACTCATCAATGGGACTTAATCCACATGCAGAAGACACAAAGCACGTACTCTGAAAGCAACATATTTACATTTCAAGAAGGAATTAAAACATTCAAACCTCAAAAGTAGGAAAGCATGATGCCTTTTAAATGACTGATGTATCAGAGTGAAACCAATAAGATTCAGGAATTTATCTCTTTTTGGTGACATTGAGGATCTCAAGGACACACACAAATGCAGTGGAATAGTCAAAATACCTACACAGGATTTGAGAAACCAGCAGATTATTAAGTTTAAAAAAAGAAATCAAAATGTAGCAAAACCCTGCACACACCAGAATTTCAATGGCAATATGTAAATCACCTAAAGATTTAAAAAAGGGAGGGAAGGACAGATGCAATTTGAATCCTGACTTAAGGTGTATGTTAATTCACATGTCTTTTTTTTAAAAAAAAGCTTCACTGTGCTATGAGACTCTCAAAGGAGAAGCACAGCTTTTTAAAATTAAACTAATCCCCAAGGGAGCAACTAGTCAGACACAATTCTCATTCAGTTCAGTTTTTATGAAATGCAGAAGATCAAACTAGAGGAGGGAAATGTGCACAATGTGCTCAGAATCAGCACACATGTAATTGTGCGTATGCCAGTTCTTGGCAATTGGCTGGACAGGTCAAGACATACTTGGAAAAGTGAAGTTAAAGTACTTCATACCAGCGCTGTCCAGTCTTTAAGTAATTAAAGCTTTCCATTTCTCAATATATGCTAGGACTACCTAGAGCTTTGCAGCTGCAGAGGAGGAAGAAGGCAAGCATATCACTGTCAAATATGCATGACTGTTAACTTTCTTGAACTAAGTATCAAGTGTGTTTGTCTATCATCAGTGTTGGCAGAAAGAAGAGCAGTTACAGGGATTGCTGTGAACATCTAGCCTAAACAGTAGAGTGAAAGAGAAGTTAACTGTGGCATGAATGACATGCAGATAAAACAGAAGTTAGTTAACAGAGTCTAGTTTGAACAGCTTAAACAGAAGAATATGTTTTTAAAAAACTAATTAAAGCAGGAATAGGACTCTTAGTCATAGTTCAATTTATTTGGATAAATTATCATTCAATAATTAAATTTAATTTGGTTTTATCTTAAGAACACTCACTCTTCTCTCCATTTTTGCTTTAAAAAATACAAAAAAATCAGGAGGTACTAGAAATCTCACAAGAAAGAAACCTTATGAAAATTTCAGGCCAACTTTCAGGTTAGTAAGGTACAAAATTGAAAGAACAAACTAGTAATATTAGCTTTAAATTTCAGAATTTAATTCAGATTAATTTTTAAGTAAAAGAAATCTTCCCTTGCAGATGAAAAAATTCTTGTGAAAATAATCCATATTTCTTTGTCTAGCTATATAAATATATATATACACACATGTGTGTGTATATGTACATACATCTCTATCATGTCATCAGGTTTTTTATTTGTCTTTTTCATTTTTCTACAAAGACTTTGGTTCTTATTTAGGTAGTCAAAATGAATTTGATATCCAGAGTCACCAGTTATAATGTTTATGTCATATTAGACATTCAGTGAGTTATGTTTTTATGAAGAGTTCAAGCAAATTACTAGAAACTCGAATTCTGGTGTCTGTTATGGACTTGTTATTAGAGTCATGGACAACCTGGGGTGACTTCCTACAGGAATTAAAAGAACGTAATTCCCTGTCTGTGTTGCTGTAAGTCATTGGCTGTTTATATTTGGATTGTCCTGAAGATTGTAACAATGTAAATTCACAGTATTGCTACTCATGGATTTGATAGACGTTGACATAAGACTTCATATCTGTGTGTCTGAATATCATTCCTGTATTCATGGTATCCTTTGTCTCTTCTGTCCTTTGACTGTAGGAAAATACTGAGCTATTGACAACCACTTGAGTGAGATGACACTCATTTTCACAACCAAATCAGCTATTGGAATATGTAGGTATACGTAACAGGTACACGGAGAGAAGTGGAAGCTGAGAAACAGTAAAAAAATGGTTAAAAGACTGGAAAATGCTTCTTTACAATACATGGAATTTCTCAGGTATTCATTATCTTTCTTTGGAGAGAGGGCTTGCAGCTACTTTTTTTTTTTTCTGGTATTGGCATTTATAACAAATCTGCAGCCAGTGTCATGCCTCTGAATCAAGTCTCTGCTGCTTGGTATCAATGAGGCAGGTTATCTGTGTATTGCATAATTTTTTACATCTTTCCATTTTCTATAATCATCTTCAGTATACTAACTAATGGTTTCCTCACAGCTAAAAGCAACTGTAGAAGAACGCTTTCAGTAATAACTCAGTGGACTTGGATTAGAGAGTAGTAAGGTCAGAAATATATTTCCCATGCCATTGAGGTGACATTCTTCAAAACAAAATAAAGGACACTTCCACCAGAAAATATCATAACAGTCTTATTTTTCTCATATATCTACTTGTACTGCAGAATTCAATCAATGAACATGACTGATGCCTACAGTAATATAATAGGTTTGCAACTCCATATTTGCAGTACTGAATCCATGCTTAGTACCACAATGTATGTATAAAAAAATCATGTAGCTAAAGAAGAAAGACCTGATAGCAACCATACTAGTTCTGTAAAACATGGAACAACTTCAACCTATTCTCTTCTATACTGTGTAGAAAGCAGAATGTCAATATTCTCTTTCATGTTTACCCAGAGGTTTGAAAACAACCACAACAGTAAAGTAGACAGGGCCTACCTTCTCCTTAGTGTCTCCTGCTTTAGCCTCAGGAGACTCTGAATTATCATCTTTGTCACCTTCAGCAATAATGACTTCCAATTTCCCACTTTGACTAGTGTTGATGGATAAAATAGGTATTACCTGTAACAATTTGTCTTTCACAGGAAGAGGAAACTCTGGTGGTTCTGCTAATATTCTTCACCTGACCTCTAACAGCCTTTACAAGAGCTGTTGCTTGGCACCTGGGACCCAACACAATTGTTCCCTGCGGCAGCTGAACTTGTGGTTCCGCAGCGCCCCTCCCGACCAGCTGCCTGCCTATATGTACTGGGCATGACGTCAGTATGGTATTGAATACCTGTTGGCCAGCCTGGGTCAACTACTCATGCTACACCCCTTCCTAATTCCTCGTCAAAGTTAACCCTATCCTAGCCCAAACCAGGACACCTATTCATCAAATTGGGCAAAAATGGAATGATGTAGCACTCCATAGAATCACAGAATAGTAGGGGTTGAAAGAGGTCTCTAGAGATTACATAGTCCAACACCCCAATTAAGGCAGGTTATCATAGATCAGGTCACACAGCAATGCATCCAGGTGGGTTTTGAAAACCTCCAGACAAGGAGACTCCACACCCTCCCTGTGCCAGGGCTCCCTCACTCTCACAGTAAAGAAGCTTTTCCTCACATTTAAGTGGAATTTCCTGTGCTCCAACTTATGCCCTTGTTCTGCCACTTGGCACTACAGAAAAAAGACTCGCCCTATCTATCTTGAAGATATTTTTAAGCATTGATAAGATCTTCTTTTGGTCTTCACTTCACCAGCCCCAGGCTTCTCAGCTTTTCCACATAAGGGAGGTGTTCCAGTCCCCTAATTATGTTGGTAGCCTCCCATTGGACTCTCTCTAGAAGTTTCCTGTCCTTAAGTTGAGTAGCACAGAACTGGATGCAGAACGACCTTACCAGGGCGGAGTAGAAGGGGAGGAAAACCTCCCTTGATTTTCTGGATACAGTCTCGTCATGAGGGCACATTTCTGGCTCATGTCAAATTTGCTGTCCACCAGAACTGCCAGGTCTCTCTCTGCAGAGCTACTCTCCAGCAGGTCAATCCCCAGCCTGTACTGGTGCATGGGGTTGTTCCTTCCCAGATGCAGGACTCTGCACTTGTCCTTGTTCAACCTCATGAGACTCCTCTCTGCCCAACTCTCAAGCCAGTTGAGATCTCACTGAATGGTGGTACAGCCTTCTGGGGAATCACTCAGTCCTCCCAGTTTGGTGTCGTTAGCCATCTTGCTGAGAGTACACTCTGTCCCCTCATCTAGGTCATTGATGAAGAAGTTGAATAAGACTGGCTTAGAACTGACTGCTGTGGAACTCCACTGGCCACAGGCTTCCAACTCGATTCTGTGCCATTGATCACCACCTTCTGAGCTCTGTCATTCCGCCAGCTCTCGATCCACCTCACTGTCCACTCATCCAACCCACGCTGCCTCAGCATGCAGGATATTACCTATGAGGATATTACATCAAAAGCCTTGCTGAAATCAAGGTAGATGACATCCACTACACTCTCCTCATCTAGCCAGCCGGTTATACTCTCATAGAAGTTTATCTGGTTGATCAAATGGGATTTCCTCTTGGTGAACTTCTGTTGACTCACTCGGATAACCATCTTTCCTTCATATGTTTAGTAACAACATTGAGGATAAGTTGTTCCATCACCATTCCAGGGATGGAGATGAGGCTGACCAGCTTGTAGTTTCCCAGGTCCTCCTTCATTCCCTTTTTGAAGTCTGGAGTGATATTGACCTTCCTCTGATCCTCAAGCACCTCACCTGGGTTCCATGATTGTTCAAAAATAATGGAGAGTTGCTTAGTAACAACACCAGCCAGCTCCCTCAACACATCTGGATGCATCCCATCAGGACCCATGGATTTATGGGTGTCCAGGTTGCCTAACTGGTCTCTAACCCAATCATTCTCAATCAATACAAGGTCCTCCTTTCTCTGGACTTTATGTCTTCCAGGACTGGGCCTAATGAGGGCCAGCCCTAGCAGTAAAGATGTAAAATGTCTTTATAAATAAACAAAATAAATAAAAAATGCAATCCATACCTCAAACTTCTCTGTATTTTCTGTCACCAGGGCACCCATCTCATTCAGCAATGGCTTCACATTCTCTCTAGTCTTTCTTTTTTTCTGCAAACATATTCATAGAAGCCCTTCTTCTTGTCCTGCATCTCCTTTGCCAGATTTAAATTAATTTAAAGGGCTTTTTACCTTCCTTGTTACATTCCTACGTACTGACATCACTTCTATAGTTTTCCCAAGTGGTGAAGCCCTTTTTCTATGTTCTATAGACTTCTTCCATCTGAGTTATGCCAGAATCTCCTTGTTGATCCATGGAGGTCTGTTACCTCTTTCACTTGATTTTTTACTTGTGGAATTGGAGGAAGTGGTGCTTGAAGATTAACCAGATTTCTTGGGCACCTCTACCTTCTAGCATCCTAGTCCACGAGACTCCTCAAAGAAGGTCTTTGAAGAGGTCAAAGTCTGCTTTCCTTAAGTCCAGGGTCATAATCCTGCTTGCTGCTCTGCTTCTTTCATGCAGGATCTTGAACTCTGCCATCTCATGGTCATTGAGCCAAAGCTGCCTCAGCCTTCACATCTCTGACTAGACCTTCTTTGTTAGCACAAAGTCCAGCAGTACATTTCTTGTTGCTCCTCAACCACCTGTGACAGTAAGTTGTCATCAGCATCCTATAGGAACCTCCTGGACTGCATGTGCTTCTCTGAGTGATTTTGCCAGCAAATATCAAGGTAGTTCAAGTTCCCCATGAGGACCAGGGATTGTGATTGTGAGGCTGCATTCAGCTATTTGTAGGCCTCATCCACTTTCTCCTTATGATCAGGTGGCCTGTAGTAAACTTCCATAACAGTGTCACCCACATTAACTTGCCCCTTAATCTTCACTTGTAAAGTTTTTAACTAGCTCTTCATCCCTGCCTAGACAGAGCTCAAAGCACTCTAGTTGCTCTCTCACATAAAAAGCAACTCTAACACTTCGCCTCAGTAGCCTGATTTTCCTAAACAGTACATAGCCATTTATGGCTGTGCTACAGTCATGCGAACTGTCCCACCATGTCTCAATAAAATCTTATCCCTCCCACTGCATCCACATCTCTACTTCTTGCTTATTCCCCAGGTTGCATGCATTGATATATAGGCATTGCAGAGGCTTAATCCAATGTGCAGGTTTCCCTTGATGAATGCAAGAGGATCCTACACAGTTAGACACTTCCTTGGAGTGGTCAGCCTTCTAACTCTCATCTTAGCATGCAGCTAAGGAGCATCAGTTTTTGCTTTTGTTGCCCTGACATATTTCCCAGTGGGATGGGGTGACATGAGCACCACCATTTTGAACCCTACCAAGTCCTTCAGTTTAAGACTCATGTTGCTAAGTTGACCAGTCTATTCCCAAAAATTCCCTTGCTCTTTTGAGACAGATATATTCCATCCCAGAAACAAACCACAGCAGATTACAGTCATCAGAGAATGTCTCATTGTCATAAAAGCCAAAACCATGATGACACCAACCTTGTAGCCAGGAGTTGACATGCACTATTTGTGTGTTTCTGTGAGTCTTTTCTCTGAGTAATAAAATAGATGAGAAGAAAACTTGGGTCCCACTATTTTTACTTGTTCCGCCAGAGCTTTTTATTCCTTCTTGATTTTGCTTGGGTTATGACTCATCGCATCATCCATACCCACTTGGAAGAGGAGCAGTAGATTGTAGCTTGTGTTCTTGACAAGTCATGGCACTCTTTCAGCAACATCCTGAATCCCAGCTACTGGCAGACAGCAGACCTCTTGTGACTCCTTTTCCAGTCAAAAAATTGATCTCTCAGTGCCTTCTAACAGGGAGTTACCCTGTTAGTGAATGAAACCCTGCACTTTTAGGTTACTAGAATCAAATGTGGTTTTAAATCTGTAGTGTCTGCTACAGATAACTTATTGATGTTTACATAAATATTGTTAAAGCAGAAAAGAGAATTTTGTTTTTTCATAGTGGATAGTGAACTTGTAATTTTTTAAACTGGACACCATGGAGAGAGACAGCATCAGAAAGTTCAGAAAGGATTAATTGCAAATATTAAAGGAATAAAAAAGAACACACCTCTAACATCCCTTATCCAAGATTACAAATAATGGAGGCTACATAGCATAGACAGGGTTGAAGATTAGGAAGAGGAACCATTCACATATTTTACCGTCAGAAAGTTGCTGTCATACAAGGTGCACAAATGAGTTGTTTTAGCTTCACTTTTGATTCAGATAAAAATGTGCTGAAAGTGACAAACTCTGTAAAAAATTGTTCTCTTAAAATACAAAGCTCAT
Organism: Colius striatus; assembly: GCF_028858725.1. Taxonomy (NCBI): domain Eukaryota; kingdom Metazoa; phylum Chordata; class Aves; order Coliiformes; family Coliidae; genus Colius; species Colius striatus. Next base: position 20,185,357 of record NC_084790.1, read on the forward strand.
ACTAAGGGAATCTTACTAATACTTGCTTAATTAGTAATTTTAAAATAATAATTCTAATTTTCTTCCAAGATATTGCCTTATTAGTGAGTCATGCTCTAAAAATATTTTCTAAGAGATCAGTGTTATGATACTTCATGTATTTTTCTCAACTAAAATGAAAACCCTTCTATTTGATCTGTGGTGAGCTTTATTTGAGTCTCCTTTCTCCATTGTGGTCAGATGTGGAATTTAATAGTGAGATATTCCTCTAATTTCTGTATGTCACTAGTGTTTAAGTCACTGAAGAGTACGTATAAATGGGTAATATGAGTGAATGATCCGGAGAATGAGGAAATAAAATCTACCTCACTTTGCTGGGCAATGAGAGATAAGTGATAATGCCATGACTGAATTCATTAGGAAACCATGTTGCTAATTATCAATTACTGCAGGACAAACAAGAGTCAAAAGTTTTTTGCTAATTGCCCTCCCCTGCCCAGCACACACACATACATCTAGTGTCAGTCAAAATCTCTGGCTTGATGCATACGCTTCCTGATATGAAAAAAAGAAAAATCTGTACTTATCACAGAAAGGGTGACATCTTCTTGTGTGTATACATTAAGTCTGGGTGTTTGGGTTTTTTTGGTTTTTTGGTTTTTTTTAATTTTTTTTTCTTTTTCATTCAAAGATGTCTTTTTCTGAAAATGAACGGGAACAAAAAAAAAATCCCTTCTCTTAATTGCCTCATATTCATTAGCTGAAGAGATCTTCAGCCATACATTTAGAAATAATTTGATCTTGCAAGATAAAATTTAATAAAATTAGGCAGTAAAAAGCTAAGAGTAAATAACCTTTGGAATATGGTTTCCCTCCTTGGCCACAAGCCAGTTAAATTTAATCAGAATCATCCCTGAAAAGACCAGAACCTTGTATATATTATTGTCTTACATGCTGAAGTGTCTCTGAATTGCCATATTTACTCATCTTTTAGAGCTTTTGGTTGCAATCACAAAACTGTCAATGATGTATCAAAGATTAGAAGAGGACTACAGACAATAAATTTGATCATGCACTGGTGAGTAGTATTGGAGCATATAGTTGGAAAGGAAGAGACACTGGATACTCTTTGGCATTCACTGAGCCATTGATTGCTGAGAGATGAAGAGCAAGCAACTATGGGGGTACTTCTAAGGCACTGGGACCTCCAAGGCTAACTTTAGTACTGTGACAGTTTATTTTCATTCCATGGTTGCGTCTGTGCTTAACCACTCATGAGATTATTTTTCCCCAAGAAATTATAATTTACTGACATTAAAAAAAATATTGTGTTAATGGAACAATTTCTGTAACAAATTCTTTCTACATAGCTTCATCTTGGTTCTATGAAACCAAGAAGATATTTAAATGTTCAGTAGATGATAGTGAAATAAATTGTCAAAAAACAGATCTATCAAACATTTTTGAAAATAAAAAAGATGTATTCTCCTCATCCAAGTAAGCATGAGTTGGTATTACTTCTGGAATCCATCCAACTCTTTCTATCTTTCCGATAGCCTCCATACTCTACACAGCAGCTTCCTTGCTTGTTTATTATCTTCAGCTTGCCCTTTGATAGGCTTAAAGGATAAATGCTTTCAACTTACCTTTGTGTATATATATATGAATTTCTCTTAATAACAAACAGCTGAAAATAATTTGCATCTATTAGCATTCCCAAAAATATCACAAGATATTCATCTTCCTCTTCAAAGGGATAAGAAAGATTTCAACAAGCATATGTTATAAAGGCATATTTATAAGACTATTAGAAGTGCTTGCATCCACTCTGTCAAAATACTATAGCCCATTCTATTGTAAAAGCTTCCATTTTGGATAAATTCCCTGGACATGTGCATCATATAAAGTGTCCCATTTAAAGAAGATGAGCATTAACCTGAGCTTAATCTCTCAAAGAAACAGTAGAGATACTGTGATCCTGATACACCTTGAGTAGAAAGTTTTTTTGTTGTTAAACCAAATATCATCTAGAGCAAATTTCCCTGAACTGAGAAAGTACATTGGAACCATTTGTAATGTTCATTTATTTTAGCTTTAAAAATATCAAATGTAACTTTTCCAGGCTTGATTTAACATCTCAATGTACTGAATTTTTTAAAAACAACATCATTTATAGTCCAGTAGTTAAAGAATTAAAAAAATAATGTTTGTTTGAAACACTCTTGAAAGTTGACCTTGCTATCTCAAGGTGGAATCAGATGTCCCTTCAAAATTTGTATTTAATTATGCAAAATCTACAATTGCTTTTGAGTGTCCTTAGCTATGACATTTTTCCTGTACTTATCCTATGTTTCCTTTTCTTCTGCTTGAGCCCATAGGTCCTCGAGATTTGTATGCTGTATAGAAAACATCAGAGATCTTTATTGCTTGTAAGAACATTTTAGAGTCAACAAATCATCTTAACTCCCACTAGTTTTCTCTTCTATACTTTAAAAAATAAACCCCAAATTCTTTCAGTCTTTTTTGGTAGTTCATCTTTTCCAGTCTTCTATTTATATCTTATTACCTTCTTCATTTTCCTAGTTCTTTATTCGAATACTAATTTTCCGCCCACTTGTAATATTTTTGCACTGTGCCTTGAGATGCTCGTTATGCCTTATGGTGTTTGTTTTATGCCTTGATCTGTTGTATGCTTCTAGTTATACAGCAACATTATACTTCTATCTAATATTTTCAGATAGTTTTTAATGAAAAGAACACCAATTAGTCATACTTTAACCTGAGTTATCATAGTAAGAAAGTAATTCCATCTGAAATGTCCATTGAAACTTTTAGCTGATTTCTGTTGTTCCCATTGGCATTTGTTTTTTTTAGCACTAGTGTCTGATGTGACTCATGATGTACTAAAGGCCATCCTAGGGATGGAAGGAGATGACATAGATATAGCGTTTACACCTTCTGTGCTCTTTTTCTTTTCTAGATGAATATAAAGTAATAAACTACCTCTTCAGACATAAAGGTAAGTAGTTTTTTAGTATAAAGCTATTACTTTCAGATAAAAACCAAAAACTATAATAAAAATATATAGAAATAAAACCCCAAGTCCTCTGAATATTAAGCTGCTATTGTGCCCTTCTGACACAGCTGTTCTGAGGAAAATCCAAGTGTTCAATTCTTCTTGAAGCCTCCTACTAGGTAATTTAAAATTCACCAGTTCTTTGCGTGAGACTTTTAGTTTTGACCTAATTTACAACTTCTGATTACTGTTTTTCCACAAAACAGACCTGTGTATATTTTCTTAAGTTATAAAGGGACTTTAATATCTGAAAGTAAGACCTCAGTTGATAGGTTAAAAATAAAACCAGCCACAGAGAAATATCTTCTTGGAGTATTCCAGAATAGTACTGTAAAAGCTTATACGAGATTAGGAGAGATAGTTGATAAGCTTGAGTTACCAATATTATGTTGTGTAAACCAGTTTGTGAATCTGTGCGTCTTTGAACAAAAAATACTAATGAAAAACAAGCAAAAGTATCTGTCAAAACTTTTGAAAATGGAGGGAATGAGGCATTCTGTCAGCCCATGGGCATTACTGACAATACAGACATATTTATTTTTTGTGTATTTTATGTACCAAGTGTATTAGTTTCAATAGTAAATAAAAAACACATTTATCATAGCAATTGTTACATCATAGGTAGTACTTCCTTAAAGAAGCATACTTTGTGATTCATTTCCATGAAACAAACAAAAAAACACTTGACTGCAATTGCTAGATCTTAAAAGCTGAATGAATGATTGAATTTGTCTTCTACTGACCTAGAAATCTCCTTGACTGCTGCTGTGTGCTATTTTATCCAAGTAACCTTGAAAAATGGTAACTAGTTTCAAAACTAATAGAATTCCAGCAAATACAGTTGCAAGAAAAACTGTTCTGCAGTATGCATATAGAAACTTAATAGAAACATTTTTTACATTCAGTATTGCTTGCTGAAATTAAACTGAATAAAAATGCAAGTGCAGCTTTAAATGTTTATATTAAACAACCATTATTCTTACATATACACACACACAAAAAAAAAAATCCAGTGGAAATATAATCTTGGTTTAACTGCCAGAATGTCAAGATTCATATGTTTAGTTTTACAAGGGTAAAGTAAATAGGCATGGTCTGTTATTTACATATAAATCTGGCTAGCATTAGTTATGATTCTAACTGATAACCAAGTGGAGATACTGCTATGTTTTCTGTACAACGTGTTACTAGTACTTTGCTATTTTGAATACACTGCAGGTATGTGATATTGACAAACAAATTGTGATAAAAACAATACTTCCTGATATAGGGAGCAAAAAAGCTCACATAATATTTTAATAATATTACAAATCTGAGGGCTGCACTGCACCAATTAAATTAAAAAGAAACAAGAGTAGTAAGGCTTTCTAAACTTGAAGAAGGAAAAGGAGGGGCAAAGGTGTTTGTTCTTGCAAAATTTTGTATTTTTCTTCTCTACTTGGAATCATCTAAGCTTCTGTTTCTTACTTCTTTATTACTGAAGAAGGCACTTCAGGTGACTGTAGTTTTAGATACTAATGTCTTACTTCTTCTGGTCTACCAGAACCAGTAAAAAAAATACCTTATCATATTTTACTTTCACTAGAAAACAATTTTGACAATATGTGCTTCCCACCCACAGAACTTTTCCATCTCCACAAAAACAGTGGTAGAGAAGAGGAGGCTTTTTGGGTTATTTGCATAAAAGAGAATGGGAGGGGTATGAACAAAACTACCTAAAAACATTGCAAGAAGAAGTACTGGAACAGAGGAGTGAAGAGTTGTCTCCAAAGAAACATTTGGGCAGCTTAGAAAAAAACATGTCTTCTACTTTTCCTCAGGGGCAAACGATATGAGCAGTATTCATGAAAATCTTTCAGTTAATTTTTTTCTCCTAAAAGACATTTGATTTCAAGTTAGATCAATCCAATCCATTTGGGAGTGAGACTGTATTTCATTGTAATTCAAAAGGACACTGTGATAGATATTCTTAAAAACATTTAGAGTCTTAAAAATACGTAAAGCTAATTTTCCTTCACAAGCAAGAACATATATAACATGAGGGAAAGTTGGATCCAACATCACTGTCCCAGACTTATGTAGATCTCAAACCATGGGTAATTCTCTCTCCCTATTATCTATGTGTTCTTACAGTTTGAATTCTGCTTTCCTTCAGAGAAAAGTGATAACTTGTATTATCCAGTTTTACACAGGTGATGGAGCTCATCCAGCATTTCATTTACTGCTGCTAGTGTCCCTCCCAGCTTCTTTCAGACTGAATTATGCTATCAGCTGGGGTATCCCTGAATAAAATCTTATCTGTTTCTGCAGAGTTACGATGAATGTTGACAGCATTTTGGTGTGGATTTGTTAGAACTATGCCCCAGATTAGCTAATTAAGACAGTGTTCCTAATTCTAAAAAACAAAACAAAACAAAACAAAAAAATAAAAACAGAGAGAAGTGTGGTGTCAAATAGGGGGAAGAAATTCCAATAACAATGAAGAAAAAAAAAGGGGTCTATTCATAGGAAGGAAGATCTAAATCAGTCATGTCTTTCCTAATTGTGAAGTTAAATGGGCCACCTACTCATTGCTACCTGCCTGTCTTCACATTGTTCCCAAGAAGTAATCTCTGGGCTATATAGATCTTGATCTTGATCATGAAGAAATATCATGAAAGAACCAAGACAATGCTGGGGACTGTCTCAGAACCCAGTGGTTGAGTGGATGTATGAGTGGCCATGTAAGGTAAAAAGAATGATAATATAAGGAAGAATTAGGAGTTTGGAAACATCTGCCTATGTTATTGCTTGGGAATTTTCAGATGTCTGCGTCAATAAACTTTTTTTTAAGTGAAAAACCTATCACTTACATCTACAGCTCCGACTCCTATATAGTCATCTCTTCAGGCATTTGGCACTATCAAGCCTGTAGTTGCATAAAGAAGCATTTCTTAGCAAAACTGCTTGCAGATTAATATTTACATATATATTAGATAGTATATGGGACAACATTTATATTACTATAACACATCTGCACTGTCTGCTGGATTGTTGTTGCTAATTTAAAATTAAGGGAATAACAGATTAATTATTTTTTCAGAAGAGGAAGTTTTCTTTATTTGAAAGTGTATTTTCTGCTAGATGAAGAAAGGTTTTCTCATATAAAGAAAATCTTCTGCAGTTAGAAATATACTAATACAGTCTTCCATAATAAAATTGACAGAAAGAAACTTTTCCATATAGTCAAATGTATTATCTAAAAAATTTCTAAATAACATTTTGCTATTCAATAATTCAATATAATTCAACTATCAATTACTGAATATAAAAATATCAGTTACAGTTGTCATGCATAAATATATTACAGACAGTAAATTAAAAAAAAATGATTAATAGTGATATTCAATAAAATTGTCAGCATCTTACTTGATTATTCCTAGATGTACATTTTTCCTGAGTATATAATGCTATTGCTACACAGATGACAGTGTAGCATATTCATATATCTCTATGTATATATATACATGTACTCAAATCAGTCAAGAGCTCTCTTCTGTAGCAGGAATATGCTAATTGCATCAATTTCTTCTTCTTCTTTTTTTTTTAATGAAACATTGTTCAATAAGCAAGATAGTTTGAATTCCATTCAGAAATCCTCATGCTATTCTTTTGATGCAAAGGTTACTGTTTTAGCTGTAGAAATGTCTGGCACTTTTCTCCTTTCTCTCTCCTCAGAAAAGAAATTCAAGATCTTTCAGTCTTATCTTACTGAAGAAAAGTAGGTTACTTACAAAATCTGTAATGATTTTCAGCATCATGCTCACATATCAGTAAGAGAAATTTATATAACTTGAATACGCAGAGAGCCTAATACTGAAGTAAATCAATATAACTCAATTTAAGTTAACTACATAAATTTTCCCCAGAGGAAGATGTAACCTGGAGAGTCAATCTGTTCTACATAGAAGTGTCATTGTTACTTTTCCAGCCACAGTAACCATGTGTTTCTGCCCTTTAAGAAATATTGAATACTATGAAAAGTATCCCTTCTGGATGTAAACAACTCATACTAAACTTCCATTTTATATGTCTGACAGATGGTCAGACATTATGCATAGAAAAGAATGAAAATATTCCCAAAACTGAGTCTGACTTTTATCTTCAGTCAGTTGTGGATACAAACTTTCAAAGAATATTTACTTTAAAAGAATAATTTTATTACTTCTGTCTTTCTTCAAAATCAAATGATTCCAAAGCTTGCCTTCTTGCTATTAAAGATTACATTTAAAAATAAAATCCATATCTGTTTTATCCATTTTATGCTATAACAGGGGTTTTTTTCCAAATTGTTTAAAAAGTGATGATTGAGCAGTTTTTAACACGAGGTTAGGTGGTTTTCTATTCATCAATGGTGTTTTGATGAAAAATTGCTTTTCTGATAACAGACTGCAGACTTTTTCTACAATTATCTATTTTATATGAACATGTTCTAGTAAACCACCGAATAACTGAAATCCTAGTCCAAATATTACCCCATAAAATCATGTCTTTTACTTCAAGACAGTGCTGCAGGGGTCCATGGATTTTAGTTGAACATTTGTTTCTCTGGAGCTGTCTGTGCAAATGTAAATCACAGTTGAGCAAACAGTCCTTGCTACATTGAAAAGGAAGAAAGCCTTGTGCTATGGCAAACATAGTTGGGAAACAGTCCTCAGTGAGGTGGCGCAATGGGAAATACAGGTGCCATAGAACAGTGCAGTTTGAATGCAAATAATGTTTTGCTATTTTCTTGGTGAAAATGAATGGCCATTCTCTAACTAGAAAATGAATAAATGAGAACATACAAAGGACTCTTGTAGTTGCTGCAAGGAATACAAGGGCTTTGTCAATTTTCCAGCTACTGCCACATCTGTGATGTAGTGCAGAGATCTCCATTCCCTGAGATAATTAAGCCAGATATAGCAATCTGGACATGGGCATAGATTTATTTATTCTGCCTCTCAATCTGTTACATCCATCATCTTTAAAAAAATGGTGGCAATGCACAGTACTAAGAGAGGAAAAGAGTAGCTTCCACTTGAGAAAGAAACACTGAGCACTCTCTATGTCCTGTTGTATCCATCGTGACAATGGTCTTTGCTTGAAGAGAATGCAAAAGGAAACACTTTTGCCTGATAACTCACATCCTTAAATACAGTGAAATAAAAAGCCTCCAACAGAAAGCCTCCAGATTGAAATGGGAATTCCTTATCTACCAGAGGTGAAAAGACTTTTTAGAAACTTGAAGTAGCAAATATAATCTACTTATTTTGTATAGGTTAGGAAAACAAGGTTTTATTTACATAACACTTCATTTACACTTATCATACACAAAACTCAGGATTATAAGACTTTACTTCTTTTCCTAGCAGTACTCAAAGACAAAAGCTTTCAAGCCTTTTACTGCCTTATGTCCTCATTTACCACTGAGCAAAGCACATGCAAGCTTTGTTTCTCCAATTTACTATTTTCTATTCCAAATCCTCTCTGTGAGTGTAAATTACTTATGAATGTGAAACCACAGAGTAAGTGCTAGACTGATACTCTGGGGAAAAATGTAGTACATAGAGTGAAGTAACACAAGATTGTCTGCAGTCTTTAAGGGCCACTTACAGCGTCATCCTGTAAGGTCCACTTGTGTGTGAGGGGTACTTAAGTTTCAGGAGGAGTAAGGACTGATATTGAATTTTTTATCAGAACATGCTGAGCCATGAGCAATCCAAAATCAATTAAGAGGAATATACTTTTTTTTCATATACTTTAACAGGCTTTGGCTCTTATACTGTCACACTTTTTATCTACCACCTGTCATTGTCTATTTCCAAACTAACAAGCTTCTGCCCCACCATTTTGCAGTTCACATTTCTAAATAATTTTTTAGGATCAAAATTTTAAAACTTCAACTGAATGTCAAGTTAATGTTCTCAGGTGCAATGTTAACACAACAGTGACACTGATAGCTCATTGTTAAATATGGCTTTAGATCTACATGAAAAACAGTCTTGTTTACACATCTAAGATCTCCTCAGAAGATTCTTAATCACTGCAATGTCTTTACTTGCTGATTACACCTGGTGTTGCAAATTGTGTAATACTAATGTATTATTTTTTAATTAAATGTATCCCAGTTCCTTGCACTTGAAAGTTTTATCCATCCGCCAGCTAATCACAGCAAAGTTGTTTTTTCGTTAATGACTTTTTTATGTCTCAGTGGCTACCTTACCTCTATTCTGCCTTCCTGGTCTCATGTGTTGAGCAATGAAGAAGGTGCATGTATTAGTTTCCTCTGAGAGCTGACATAAAATGATTCTGAAAAGTAGTGGAGGGAGAGATAAAACACGACAGCTCCAACTAGCACTTTCCAAGCCAAAGGGCATTGGTAGATAGAAAGGGTCTGCTAACACAAACTTTGCTGTAGCTCCCTGAAAATCGTGTAAGTAGCAGAGGAGTGATATGATGCAGTTAAGACTGTGTCAGTTTTTAATAACAGTGACGTGCTTCTAGAATCAATAATACACATTATTATAAGCTAAAAGAGCTGGGATGGACATACATAGAATCAAAGAATCACAGAATAGTTGAGAATGAAAGGTATCTCTGGAGGTCATCTAATCCAATGATGCTGCTCAAACAGGGCTGCATAAAGCTGTTTGCTCAGGACCACATCCAGATATTTTAGCATGTCCAGGGATGATGACTCTGCAGCGTCCCTGGGAAACTTGTGGCAGTGCTCAGTCACCCTCACAGTATGAACTGATGCTTTACATTTACAAGGAGTCTCATGTGATTCCAGAATTTTGTGCCTTTTTTGTGTTTGAATATAGTAAAAGCTAAGAGACGTTTTTATGAAGGAAGCATTCAGATAAAGACTTACCCTTTCTTGTTTCCTTGTTCACCATTTCATACTTGTCTTATATCTATATGTTTGTTAACATGAATGAATACTAGTAAAGTTTGCTGTATGGAAAAAAGCTGCAAATGAACTGCTTTCTCTTCAGTGATGTTTGTTTGATTATTTGTTTCTGACACGTAACAGTGGCCTTAATGCCAGGTTCATATTGAATCGGAAGAAAAAATAAATAAGAAGGTTCAAAATAGATCTAGAATGGCCTATTTGGTAATATAAAATAGAATGGTATATAGTGATCCACTTGGGGGAGATGAAGAGTTGCGTGTATGATAATGATGTGTAATACTGCTTGCACTATGGGTTGTAAAAGAAAACAACTTCCAAATCCATAAGTTGATGACCCTTCTTTGGTATACATATATGTACATATACCACAAACATGAATGAGGAGATGATACATTCCTTGGCACCTCCTTTGAAATCCATTTGGAATTCAAACAGGAAAAAGCTCAGTTTATGAAATGTCTTGTTTCCATGGTTATAGTACCATTGAGATTTGCTATGATGCAAGTATGTCTGTGGATATCTATCAGCAACTTCCAGTACAGTAGATTTCCTAGTCATAAGATGCTCAAGTGGAATGAATGGCATAATTCAATCAACTTAGTTGAATGAACGTAAATTGTTCTATGCCAGTGTACACCAAGTAGTGCTTCAAGCAACCTTGCCTTATTATATTTGTACTTTTAAAAATCTTATTTCAGCAGAATCATTAAACTACAAATGCTTCACCAGTAACATTTCTGGCAGTTTAATTTTCCAGTTGCCAGAATAACAGTTGCAAAAACACAGTCTCCTGGAGTCCATGTTTTTCAAGATTCTAGAAAATTTTCATTATGACAGTGATGAATCAGATCTTTTACTTCAGTCTGAACACTGTGAATAACTTTGCAGTTACTAAGGAAATATGAACAGTAGTGCTGTAGAACCAGTCACCTGAGACTACCCTCCAGTCATGACGCAAGCCACCTCTGTGGCTTTGCAAGAAATGTGATGCTGCTAGAGGCACATGACAAAATATAAAGACAACTTGAGTCAGGAAAAAGTACTCCAACATTCTGCACCAAAGTAATCCAGAGGATTGACTTCAGTGGTTCAAATTGACTTTCAAATATGATAAAAAGTTGCAATAGTGATGTGTTGCTGATACAATGTTCAAACCTATTCTGCCTGAGAAGGTTCAAATTTTAAACTCCTGTGATCAGATTTATTTTTGCTGATTTACTATAGCAATTCACTTGCCACAGAAAATGTATTCATTTAAAGAAAATGTGAAATGCAGACAGGTATATTTGCAGACAGGCATCAAACCACCTGAGAAAGCTTTTGTTTTCTATGAAAGATGTAATGTGATTCCCAGCAGCAAAAGGATTAAAGATATTAAATAAAAAAATCAAGTAAATAAAAGTCTGTTTATACAGTGTGTTAAGACCTTATAATAACAAAGTACTTATCTGCATGTATTAAGCTCTGCAAAAATGTAGTCTAAACTCCAGCACAGTTTGTGGTCTTTGTGATACTCACACATCCATCTTTACTTTAAGTTTTGTTAAAAAAATCCTTCTACATTTCTCTGCATTCCTTTAGTTTTTCCTTTTTGTTAGTGAAGCTTATAATATATTCTTGGCATGTAAAAAGAGAAAAAGTTATGCTTCTTGGCTGATAAAGATAATGGATCAACAGCCTTTGTTTCAAAATTTGCTGCTTTTCAAATGTATTTGTACCTACATCCTTTCTTATACAAAAATATATATCCCAGGTATAGTATATTTGCACTATATTTTATATATAAAGACAGAAATAATAATAAAAAAAGATTGTTTAAATTGGGCCTTGTAAGAAGGTATCATGATGATCTGTCTGAAGGTATTCTCCTAAATCAGGCTTTACCTCAGTTATGTGAGTTTAAAGCAATGGTAGTATTTCCCTGATACCTCATTTTTCAGACTGTACAGCAGTTTTAGTGCTGAATGCTTTCTTGAGATAGAACAGTTGACAAAAGTAAGGGAGTGATAAAAGAAAGGGTTTTTTGTTATTGCACTGGAACAAAACTGGAAATGTTAAATGCCCTGAATGAAATGTCCTAAGAGATAATGAAATGTGAACTATTAACTAATCCAAAATAGTGCATTTCTTGTTCCTGTTAATAACAGACTTGCTACAGCATTACTGGAGAGCCAGAGCCTATAGTTTTCTGATCTTAAATGTCAGAGCCAGTTTAACTTCTTCCCAGAAAACCATGAGAATGAAATGTCAAGACAAAATTATTTCCACACAGAAATTGGTATGTTGTCCTCTTGGCCTGTGAGTCTACAAATTCGTGAAAAGGTTTGACAGATCAACTCACCACAAAGACACTGAAGAGGCATAGGCAAATCCCTTTCCAATGTAGACGGTCTCTTTGGCAAGAGGCAGCAATTTTCAGTGATTCTTTCTTTTCAGTCTCTTTTTCCTTTATGATGGGGTGGAGCTTCATTTCATAGAGTCATGGCAAGAGTTAAATTAATCTGTAATTTCTGTGCTCTCGTGACCCTAATGAGGAATTCTCTGGCTCCTATGGTTAAAAAGCAAAGTTAAACTTTAAAGTAGAATGGGAACAGGAAAACATTTGTTTATGAAAGAGAAACTATATACACAAATAATATTTCCACTGTTTACTACCTTATCATTAATCCATGTTTATTGCATGTCTAAAAGTCTAAACACAATATGAATTATATATTACATATACTGAAACAAATCAAATAAATCAAAGTCTATTTAGACACATAAAGACTTATTCATACCTGAATTGAAAATACAGAGGCCTGAAGAAGTGCATAATCCTATTAACTGAGTATATGTCCACTAAAATTTATCTATAGAAATAAGAAATGAAATTATGCACGTTTGCCTGAAAACCTGCACCATAGTCACTATATATGCATTTAATAATTTGAACTTTCTGGTCTAAACTGTCTTTGCTTCTAATACAAAGAAACTTAACTTAGATTATCATATGTGATGATAATGGATAGAGGAGCTCTGAGGCTACCAAGAAAAATAATAAAACAACTCATGAAAAACTCTTCAGAGATGAATGCATAAGTACACATAGTATGCACAAGCATGCTACCATTCATTTCTCACCAAAGCCTCAGTGTAAAAAACAGTCCATGTAGACACATTCTGCAAAAGGTCTCTGTTGGAAACCTGTCTCCACATTCTCTTTTGATCCCCTCTCTGCTGTCCAGGTCAATGTGGCTAGCAAGCCACTTTTCTCATTCCTGTTTATAGCTCAGAAGATGGAATGATGAAAATTCTCAGTCAGTTCTCCCTGGCTGTATATTAATATACACTTTACTTTCAATGTCACTGGGGATGATGATTCAAGGTACAAAGTGATGGAGAATCAGGACCAGGTGTCTAGAAGATTTGTAGAAGATGGTGCAATCAGTCTGCATTTGTGAGATCATACGATTTTGTTTCAAGTGAATATCTGGAGTGGTAATTCTTGACAAGCTATGGGATTCATAACAATCTCACTAGCCAACTTCAGAGTGAAAAGTCTTGTCTTTCCTAAACAATGTGATTTATAACCCTTAGATGAAGAAATGGAAAAGAACATGCAGAAAATTAGTGCTATTGTTCACATTTGATTAAAGATAAGAGATGACAAGTGAAAAGGAATTTATTTGATTTTTTTAATCTCTTACTGCCTTGATTAAAGGATCAAATGATAGTAATAAATGGCAAAGTATTAAATTTAAAATTAAAGCAAAGTGAATTTCATAAGATACACTTAATCTATATCAGTAATTCTTTGCGTATTGTTCTTTTCAGAAGACAGCCTTACTTCATGAAAAGGAAATCCAGTCAGGGTATTGCTTAACTAGAAATCACATTAAAGGGTGGTAAATGAATAGACATAGACTGAAGAAAGCATGTGTTTCTCACAGATGTCTTTAAATCATATTTTTTTACTGCAACAGGACATAAAGTCAAGTTCTTTTTCCAGGATACTTTCTGAAGAAAGTCTTGAGATAAAATATGTTCTGAGTTTTTTAGCATAATGGTAGGGGAATACTGGAGCCATGAGTCTGCTTATGTTGAATTGCTGAGGTAAATGCAGTCTATAAAAAAATACTGACAGTCAAGATTGGTAATGTTCTCTGTAGCTTGTGCTGGTTGCCATAATTGCCAATAAAAATAACTGGATCCTTTACTTTTAGAAGTGTACATGCAATTGGTTCTTTCTCAGGTCTATGAAGTCTATCTTTTTAAAAACTGCTGTGTAAAGAGTAAGAATTTTGGAAACACCTGGGCTGGCTTTATCTTCCAGATCAGCTACAACAATCAGAATTAGATTTATACAACTATCACTGCTACTGGTATGCTTTCCATCATGCTTCCCTCCTCCAGCACTGAGCAAGATGAAGAGCAGATTTAGGCTATTGGAGACTGGATGCTCAAAAAAGAAACAGATAAAAACCTACAATTTCACCGCAATGACATTCCTCTTTAGCATCATAATTTAATAGCACAACACACCTTTAAGGGGACTGTTTTTATTGAGTGTAGTCCATTAGTACAGCAGCAAAAGAATATGAACATGCAGGTCTGCATCAGTTTATTTTGCAAGTTCTGCATCAGTTCATTTTTCTATATGTTTTGAGAGAGGGCAGGGAACAATGAAGCTTTGTTTATTTTCTGTATGTTGCCTCTGCCATTGTGTAGCTGCGTTAAAAGTGTGAACATCTGTATGCAAAGGTTCAGAGAAGCTTCTGTAGTTGTTTTTTATGGCTAATAACTCAATTCTGATATTTCTGAATATAGCATTATATGGCTTGTCTTTCAGATTGGTATGAATGACATCCCGACTACTGCCTTAATTATGAAGAAAACTGGGGTCTGTGTGATACTATAATGTTTCACTGAGAGAGCTGAATGGGTGCCAGCGTGAAATGACAGAAGAAAGTATCATAGCAATGTCTGTCCATTTCAGGGAATTTACAAAGAAGGAATGGTTTAAAAGAAGTTATCCTTCTACTTAGCTACCTACATTGCAACATGTTTTTCACGTCATATTTTCTCCTGCATTTCATAGCTTACTATATGTTCCAACAGACTCAAAGGTTCTTTTACCTTTGGTTTGTAACTTTTGGGTTGAGTCATGTAAGCCATAACTCAACCTTATTAAAAAAGATCTGTCATTGCTCATTTAGAAACACATAACATTTCAGTCTTCATATTGCTTAAAATCCTGAAACTTTCTGTATTTTTCTGGGACAGAAATTCACTCTGACTTGAGGAATACATTAATCAGTAAAATATAAGTAATGAGGCTTCTTGTGTCTCAATGTCTGTTGCTAGAGTAAAAATTTGTTTTAAAGCTGCATTTTCAGAAAAAGTAAAGAAGTGTATCTTGCCTCAAGTTTCAGAATGCAAGCAATATTAGAAGGATGTTGTAGACAGTTTAACATTTAACTTTCTGGTACATTAGCTCATGGATTTGCCTGTGAGTGATCAGGTACAGGCGACTGTTGAAAATAGGCTGCTGAAATCACTAGGATGCTCAGCTAATTAAACTGTTATATTGATGAAGCCTGGAAATCTCATCTTCTTGTGCTGTCACTGGAAGGTTATGTCCCATTGGTCAGCTGCAATCATTCAGCTATCAGTGAGTTGTCCACACTATTGGAGGAGAGACTCAACTCTCATTACTTCTTTAATGCACATAAAAAAGGTTTGTGTGTTGGGGTCATTCTTTATGCGATCTCACAGCCATTAGTCAGTCTCCAAGCCTGTGCTAGTTTTGTGGCTTTGTGATTCTGCAGCTAATTAGGCTTAAAAAAAACCTAAGCTGTTAATTGAATAGCAAAATCCTGTCCTTCCTCCACAGACCTTTGAGACTACTCAACCTGTCTGTATTAGTGCAAAAACCTTGCGATATTTACCTTCAGAGAAAAATGAAATTGTTGCTATTTTTTTTTTTTTTTTGCAAGAAAGCTAAAAAGAAAATAACAACAGTCCTAATTCAGCAGCAATACCTATATTGCTCCTGCTTCAAAGCAATACTGAGCAATGTTCAGATTGGCAAGGGCACTCTCTAGCCTCTTTGATCCAACTCAGAGCCTCGGGTTTATAGCTATAAATACAGAAGCAACACTGAAATATCCACCTGTGCCTTTTGGAAATGCTATTTGAACCTAAATTCCTCAAGAAGTCTGCCTTATGGATGAAAACCAGCTTTCATATCCTGTATGGGGACTGCATTGGCAACAATCCATTTACAAAACACAGCTATTTTTTCATAAATATTGGTCTAATAAAAATGATTACTGCTGAGCTTTTAAAAACATTACAGAGAATGCACAGGTATGGTTTTTTTTATTTCAGTGGATGCTATATATCTGTTATGTGGCTTAAAAGCTCAAATTAATTTTCAAGATTATCTCTCTAAATAATTGAATAACAAATTCTAATTGAAGTGAATCGTAATGTTATGGCCTTTACCATATATCAGATGCAGATAAGGGATATATCTGTGTCCTTTTTAACAAGTCTTTAGGAAAGTAATTCAAGGCAAAGAAATATTTATTGTGCTAATCCATAAACACAAATGAAGAATAAAATTGTGCCAGATGAAATAGGATCATTAAATGTGTTACTCAAATTACGTGGTTACTGGAAGTGATTTTCTAATCATTCAATGGAAAAAAAAAAAAAGGGAAAATACTTTCAAAGCCAAAAAACTTCCGTACTTAACTAAAGTTTCATATTCACTAAGGAATGATTGATTAGTTATGCTAAGAAATCTGTCAAATGTGGCCAGACAACTCAAAATCCCTCTAAAAATTTCCATAAAGAAATCCTACAGTCTATTAAGAGCCACATAAAACTCTGGACAATTTCTCTTGCCAGAAATTTCAATACAGAAACAACTGAGACACACATATTTTATAAAGATATTTCCTGAGAAACCAGTATCACCATAAACCAGCTGAGCAGGTCTTTTGACTTGCCTCTGAAAGTACTAGTTAAGTAGGATAAGATATTGTTTTCTCATTTTGAAAAATATCAGAATATGGGAAGCCCTGAAGTAAACAAGCTTTCTCAGGTCCCAGGCAGTTGAGTCAATTACTTGGCATTTACATTCGTTTCAGTAACAACTTTGCTCAGGTCAGATACACATATTTCATTATGGAGGTGATAACACTGACCCTACAAACTTATCTGAGCTGACGGAGCAAGTGACCTTGAGGTAGTGCTTATTCAGAATCTCCTCCTAATGTTGAAAATGCAGGTACAAACTGTGTATTCTGTGATCTGCTTTTAGTGAAAGATAACAATAAAAACTGCAATATTTTTGTTTGGGCATGCAGTTCATGCTGTAAAAGTGTAACTATTAAAGAAGTTATCTTCCTGAGTTCACTAATTTGTTTGCATATAGATATGCATCCTAAATAATTTACCAACAGAAGGTTTCAGGATAATCTAGTTGAATCAAACATTAGCCATATCTGGAGAGGTATACTTAATTTTAAATACTGGGTAATATTATGAAATGTTACTGTTTTCATATAGTTGCAACACTAGATGATTGAAATAGAAAAACAATGAGGGTCATTTATTCATGTATCTAAGTCACTGCACTTAAAACCAGAAGTACTCATAAAATGTGGATATTCTTAGATGAAGACAGCAGCCATTTCTGAAGCCAACATTTATATTTTGCTGGTTACATAAAACACTTATATTTCCTAGAACTAACATTACAGACAGGCCCTTTTTCGTAGTTATAACTATAATTTTTAATACAGAATATCTCACAGTAAAGTAAGCATCAAAATCAGATTTTGAGTATTTTTTAAACTTAACATTTTGGAGACATGCAGCAGCAGAATAGAGACTATGGTTTATAGATTATTGACTGGACGTTTAATATATTTAAATCTTTTTTAAAAGCTTGTGAAAATGCTAGAGTTTTTGTGTGTAGTTTTTCAAAGAGTAGCTTTAATGTAAAACTTTAACTGGCAATGACTTTCAAAGTAATTGCATGAATAAAAATGAAGGTGAAATATATTAACAAACAAAAAAGCCAGTTAAACTATTTTCTCTCTTGAAATAATAACTTTATATTCATTTTCATTTTGAGATATAGGGTGAGGTTAACAAATTTTTCCTTCACTCTCACAACAAAAAAAGATTTCATGTTGTCATCATGGACCACTTTATGTATTAAAACCATATTAAATGAAAGCTGAAAAGTAGTTTTTATATAAATTATTGACAGTTACAGACTTTGTTAAATTAAAAAGGTGAGTAATTTTACACTGATTTTATTTCTGTGGTGAATTCAGACTCAGAGTATCTTAAGCTGGGACTCTATTTTACCTGGTTTGGAATAATGCAGATTTGAATACAATTAGACTCATCAGGTATCAAAACATACTCATCAACAATAAAGAGGTACTGGTTAAGGAAATATTATTTCAGAGGGAAGAAAACAGCACATAAAATGTTCTCTTATCATGATATTGTGCCAAAGAAAGGTTTACTAAACAAAGTTTTGGCTAACACAGAGAGATGGAACCTATACGCTCCTTCAAAGTCAAACTTGAACAATTGCATTTCAACGTTGATTTTCAGCTGTTTTTTTGCCTGCACATATTAAATTTTTCATCATCACAATTACATATTACATTAAATATATAAAATTAACACTAACAGCTTTTTTTTTTTTTATGATTATTTCTTAAAAACATTATTTTCTCTATTCATGCAAAGGGAATAGACACATTTGAAGTAAAAATGTAAGTCATGAGTAAAGTCTCAGAAAGGCAGAGATAAGTAGTCTACCCACAGACCAGGGAACCCAACAGTTGAATGAGCAACTACTTTGGATCACAAAGGAGACCCATTTTTTTTGTAAGCAATTGTGAACACTGTAGGAAAGTAGCTTTACCTCTTATCAGACTGCTGTAATATATAAAAATGGTTTTGTCAACAGTCAATTACCTCACACACATACACAAAGTTATATTTTAACTTCGGACTTAAATATTGACCATTTTAATAACTGATGGTGGATGTCAGGAGGTTGGGGCATCACCTTTTTCTATTGTATCTAGTGACAGGACAAGGGGCAATGGAAAGCAGCTAGAATAAAAAAAGTTCCATTTAAATATAAGAAAAGCTATTTTACTGTGAGAGTGACGGAGCCCTGGCACAGGCTGCCCAGGGAGGGTATAGAGTCTCCTTCCTTGGAGGTCTTCAAAACCCATCTCGATGCGTTCCTGTATGACTAGATCTAGGCAGACCTGCTTCTACTGGGGAGTTGGACTAGATGATCTCTAAATGTCCCTTGCAATCCCTACAATTCTATGAAGCTATGATATGTAACAAACAAACTCGAGCTTGGGTCTGATTAAGTTTCATTCTATGTAAACGTGTTTGCAAGACTAGAGATTGGATTTTCCCTTTAGCATATAAATATAATTTCTATCCTTTATTTTCCTCATTTTAATAACCTCCTGAGAAACACTGAGCATGACCCATAGCAATAGTTGAAATTTACAAAATATGACTATTTTTTTTTCACATACAGAATGAATTGTTTTGATAACAGATGTTTTTTTTCTCTATGTAGGACAAAACATAAAATATGCATACGATGAAAAGTTTTGAGAGAGATTTAATAGAATCTTTATAAGTATTATGTCTAATTTAATAATATCCTTTCCATATAATTTGTCAAGCTATAACAAATGTCATGACCTTTAGAGAAGGATCAATGTTGGTATTGCAACTTCAAAAAAAAATTTGCACTTTAAAGTAACAACAGAACATCTATGACAGAAAGCAATGTACAATTAGTGATCATTTTTAAGAATCTTGAAGATGTTATTTAGTTTGTAGGGGAAACAGTGCTTCAAGAGTTAGTCAGTTAAAGAGGAAAAACCCAATCTAATTACTTTATTTTAGCTTTTAGATTTTAAGCCTATAAGTATTAAACTGCAAATAGGACTTGTGTAACAAAGAGTAATATAAATGCTATTTCATTACTTCTAAAAAAAAATTTTATAAAGTTTAGGATCTTTTGTAACAATAAAAATTCTGTTTATTATAGATCTTTTCCAATCTCTTCCTACTACAAAAGAAAGATGATCTGTGACCACTATGATTTGTAAGAAGGTCTCCAGTATGTTTGAGTGATAACTGGAAAACAGAAAAAGATTAATTTCTCATGTATGTTGAGGGATTTTTGCTTGGAAGTATTACAGCTACCTGTAACAAACACAGTCCACAGTCATTCAGTGCTAGTAGAGGTAATCAGCTACTGGAGCACAAATCCAAATGTTCAGAGGGGGCATCGGTGGAACATCCTGATTAGCACTTTAGTTAATCCCTGCAATTCTGCATCATCTGCAGGCAGTCACCTTCTTCATAACAGGTACCTGGGCTAAAGCTCACTTTACTTCCCTCCATAGTAGAAAGAGTCTTGGCAGCAGATGCCATTTTTGATCTTTATTTCAAGAGATCTAGATGGTGAACAATATTGGAACAAGCAAACAGATATTTTCTCATGCAGTTCCTTTGCCTGTAAACAGATCACCAACATTAATATGTCTCCTGGAGCATGCTTAACTAGCCTTGTCCTTGAAGTCTCCTGTGGTTCATCATGTTGAATAATGTCTTTTTGCTTTGTAAAATAAACAGTCAAAATTACATATGCAGTGTTCTAGAGTACTAAGTGCTTCACCAGCTGCCCTTCCCCACAAAAATAAGTGTAACAAATTACTGAATGAAACTGACAAGAATTATTTTCATGCTTTTAACACATGCACGTCTGATTTTTCATCAGTATTTTTTCCAGAGGCTTAGGAGACAACCTGTATATATTGGCATGAGACCAAACAGAAACATGCAGAAAAAGTTTCAATGAATGTTGGTCCTAGTACAGGGCAGTATAAAAAATATTGCTCTACTTGCTGCTGTAGCAGCTTCAGGGACATTTCAAAAAAGAACAGGACTTTTAAAAGGTTTGTGTTATGTTTCTGTTTCCAGCAATTTGAGAAATGAATCCCCAGCTTATAGAAGTAGCTTTTGTTCATATAGTATTTATTGTCAAAAAAGTTATACTTACTGCCTGTTTAAAGACTTGTAAATGAATAACTCATCAGAAATTTCATACAGAAATGCTTATATTGAAGTCACATTTTTCAGAAAGCATGCATTGTGAAAATTAGACAGGAAAACTCATATTTTGGGAAATTACATTCCCCCTTTTCATTGAACAATACTGGCTTAAAGAGCTTGTATGAGATAATTTTCTGTCACAAAAGGCTAAGAAAAATACAAAATAAGCATTCTGATGTTTTTAAATTCCAAAAAGAAAGAAAAAATTATGATCCGTTCAAGAGTTCGTTGCTCACTCAGATTTTACTTTAAATGACTAATTATTTTTAACCATTGCTATTAGTCTTTGTGAAGTCTCTTCTAGAAGCACAGTACTTACAAACTGATAAATGTTATAAACCACTTACCTGTATTTGTTGAAGATTTTTTAAAGAGGATTGAGTGTAAATATGACAAATCTTGGAACACATTGATTAAGACCAGTGTCTGTAGTAGCTGGCTAACATTCAAATAGTAAAATAAAGATCCTTCTACTTCTCTCATAACATTTTTCTTCTAATATTTGCAAGTTTACTTCAGCATAGTTGTAAACTCAAATTCAGAGTTCTTCTTAAATCACCACATTAAAATCCTGCACTTAGGAGCAATGCAGGCATTCTGGCATCACCTGTTGCAAACATGTTCAGAAATTCCAAAACCTTTACTGTTCTAGTCTGCCCACTAATTCAATAAAAATATACTTACAGAATTAAATCACTGCAAGACTTCGGTGCTGTTTACTAATAAATAATGTACATATATTTGCACCCAGTCAGTGACTGTGGTGCTAGGAACAATATCAGTTCTTAGAACCGCTCTCCAACCTAAACAGAGACCAGCACATCTGGCTTAGATGCATAGTAAATATGTAAATGTTTACTGTAATGTAACTACCAAATCTTTTATATATATATGTATATACTCAGAAACTTTGTTGTAATATAAAAAAACAAAATATGAGAAAAGAAATATAATTATCCATCTGACACACAGTCTCTCTACAGCTTTGAGACTATTCTGTAACTACCAAAAAACTATAGGAAGAGTCCTCAGAGTCAACTGTGTAGAAACTGTGTGGAATGATTATCATGCTAACCCTTCATAATTTTACAAACCATTCTTTGCATTAAAGCTTCTTGTCACAAACTGTTATTAAACTGACAAGCCATTAAAATATAAAAATTAAATAACATCATACTTTAAAATATTATCTTTACTTCTGATCCATTCCTGTAAATGAACAGTATGATGAATTGCACTGCAGTGACCTGACACAAAATATGTAAGAGTCTCAGAGGTGTATTTCCATCATCTGTCAAAGGTTTGGCACCTGATTCTTAGATTTGCTGCAAATGACATCAAACTTATGTTACTTGAACTTAGAATATTTGATCTTGATAGTATAAACAATATTTTGCAAGAAAAAATCAGAATGGCACTATTTTTTGCTAACATATTAGTACTATTTATAGGTTTTCAATACTTTTTTATGTTGAAAAGTGGAATAAAAAGAAAGTAAAACATTTGAAAGATAAAGCCTAAGAAGCTCTCACCTTGAGCAGTAAAACTGTACATCTGTTCTTGTCTATGCACAGCAAAGTAGTTCAATGGAGGCTCAAAATCTGCAGAAGATAAAATATCACTTACAAATACAATCATAGAGTCACAGAATTGTTATAACTGGAAATCATATAATTGTTATAGTTGGAAAAGACCTTAAGATCACTCAGTCCAACCACTAACCAAGCCTGTCACTAAACTAAACCACGACTCTCAGCACCTCATCTATGCATGCTTTTTAATATCTCTAAGGAAAATAACTCCACCACCTCCCTGGGCAGGCCATGTCCAAGTTAAGCCTACCCTGATGAAACCTGATCCCATTTCCTTGTGTTCTGTCATTCACTATTGCATTCACCCATTACTAAGGGTGCACTCTATCCCCTCATCCAAATCATAATAAAGATATTCAACAAAACAGGCCCCAGCACTGACCCCTTGGGGACACCACTGATGACAGGTTGACAATTGGATTTAAATCCATTTACTACGACTCTCTGGGCCCAGCCATCAGTTAGTTATCCACTCAGTAAAGTGTATCTTTCCAAGTCATGAGCAGCCAGTTTTTGCAGGAGGATGCTGTAGGAGGCTATGTCGAATGCCTTACTAGAGTCAAGGAAGACCATATCCACTGCCTTTCCCTCATTCACTAAGCATATTGCCTTGTCTTGGAAGGAGATCAGATTAGCCAAACAGGACCTGTCCTTCATAAAGCCATGTTATCTTGGTTATCCTTTGTATGCTTCAGGATGGCACTCAATATATTCCATAGTCTTTCTCAGCACCAAGGTCAGGCTGACAGGCCTTGTAGTTCCCAGGATTATCCCTCCAACTCTTCTTGTAGATGGGTGTCACATCTGCTATCCTCCAGTCCTCTGGTTCTTCTGTGGTGAGTAAGATGATGAAGAGTGACTTGGCAAGTGCTTCTGCCAGCTTCCTCAGCACTCTCAGGTAGATTCTGTCTGGCCAATTGACCAGTACAAATGCCAAACTAGGCACATATTTCAACATGAAGACAGTGATGCGTATAAACTACTCACCTCCTACACAGCCCAATATAGTATGATTTTTGGGTCATATATTTTTTTTGTCAGTGCACTAAATACTTGCAGTGGCAAAGTAAGAGAACAAACAGTTGAAAAGGGAGATATCTCTCCAATAAAAAGGTTTGTCATAGAATACATCAATACACACATACACACAAATTTGTCATCTGTTTGTAAAGGTAAGAGTAGTCAGACTATTATTGACTATTATTTGAAATACTTGTAACATTTAGAAACATTATCTGTTGCATATAGCAATACATTTAAATGAAATTTTGGGGTTTATGTATGTTATATTGGTTTAAACAGTTTTATGTTGTTATGCTTTTAAGCCTGACCTATCTTCTCTGTAAAGGAAGAATTTGTGAAGCAATCATTCCTTTCTTCCCTCATCTCATCTACCGCCATCTACCCTCATTTACTCACTGAGTAAACCAGTTTTCTCAGATTCTTTTAAATTTCCCTTTTTTTTTTTTTTTTCTTTCTAGTCATTACTGCACAAGTAGCTGTGGTAAGACACCTGGCTAAACATCCTTGTCATTTTTGATCTTTTTCCTTTTTCCTTTCTAAGAAAACACTGATGGTGGTAGAGAAATGTTAGTTCTTCACCAGCAGAATAAATTGCCAGTATATACTATTGATCTTTACTAGGAGGAGTAAATCCAGAAATAAAGATTTCCTCACACTGCCTGCCTGGAACAGATCTCACTTTCTCATTGACCAGCTCCCCAGGCACATTGTTGCCTTGAAGAAACAATCATGGTGACTCCAAATTTTATTGCTGAGAAGCAAAGAATTTGATAAAAGCTGTTCAAGTAAATTTTGGTAGCCATGTAGGATATTTCTGCCCTACAATCCAGAAGAATCTCTATATCTTACAGAAACCTACTTCAATTAACTTTGAATTAGTCTGTTCTGGTTCTGATAATAGTGCTGTAGTCTGTGGTGAATATACTGCAGAACTCCTTTGAGGTTTTAATGCTATGTAGTCTGTTCTAAGGCCCATTCTGTGGTGGATCAGCTGCTTTCTGAACCATAGCTAGCTAATGTATAATGATGGGTACAGATAGGTCCGCATCCATCTGCCAGAATGACAGACATTTCTTTAGACTACTGAAGAGATGTACCCCCGTGCCAGTTACTGGAGATGAGTGCAGGAAAATTGTAAGACCAATTAGATCACAGAATCACAGAACTTTTTTTAAATAACAGATGTCCACAAAGCAGTCCCTAATTTGTAGTGTTTTTAATTGATTGTCTCTCAACTGTTTCCATTACATGTTACAAGTTAGCCAACACTTACCTGATAAGCAGTATATGATGCTTCATTGTATGACACCTTAAATTTCCATAAATACACTGTTTTTTATTAGTTAATTAATTTAGGACTCTTTACTGTGTATCTCATATTGACACAGGGTAGAAGAAACAACAGGTGAAGATCCCTGAGTAGTGTGCAGGGGTAGTTTTCCCATCTGAGTATCTGCCTGGGTAGAAGTTTATATTAACGCTTTTACCATTTGTGAAGTAGCTTAGGGCTCCAGTCCCAAATTACTATAAGACATGAGGACAGAAACCAGACTGAAAAGATGGTACTTGTTCATCAGGATTGAGTGGAAGACGTAAGGAAACACTGACCAGAAATATCAGCACTTTTAACCCTTGTGATCTTCATCTAAGGAAATGTAAAATGCTTCTGAAAGCCAGTGCTACACCGAGAGGGTGGGTGAGACTTTTCTTGACCTTTTCATCAGGAATATTCTAATGGAGAGTGTGGTGTGAAGGAGTATTTGTTACAGACTTCAGGGCCCCTTCTCTGCTTGCCATTTACATGGATGAGTTTTCTGAAAGCATAGTAATTGCACAGTTGGTGGTCTCCTTTATGAACTCAGTCACAGTACTATCTCTGTCAACTGTCTCTTATAGCTTGAAAGGCTTTTTTTCCCTCCCCATTGTAGTTTTAATTTCTGTTGAAGGCCTCTCTTCTCCCAGTAATAACTCATTAGCCTCAATCTTGGATTGTCCCCAAATGCTTATAACTTATTTTCCTTTCTCCCTAGTATTTCTTAAAGCCTTCTGATGCAGTTAGCACTTTGCCATCTGCTACCTCTGTGACACTGCAGTAGGAAATGGCTGGTCTGAGTGATGTTTTCTGAACTGTGATGAAAAGTATGTCTGTGTTCCCATTTCTCACTGTGCTACTATAGCACACTACATTCTTTCTGTTGATCTATTACTACCTGTCTTTAGTCACTAAATGTATGATCTTTCGGACTAGACACAGTTTAAGTGTACTCATTTCATTGTCCCTTCTCTACTAATTCCTCTCATCTCCCTTTTTCTCTCACCATTGAGTAATAACTCATTCATCTCTACCTGCTGTTTCCACTCTCCATGATTTATTTAGCATGTTTTTCACAATGTCTAGAATGACATATTTTACTTCAGCCATTGCTTATTAACATCTTGTCATAAAGCAATTATCTTTACATTCTCCTGTCAACTTTAACATAACTTTAAAGCTGTGGAAGAGGGAACACTGTGACCCAGCGGATGTGAAGGGATGCCAACCATATATGTTTCAGTATAAAATGTCTCTGTACCAACTTTTGGTAGGTAATTCAGAGCAAAATGATGGGAATGGAAGAAATATAAATACATTCTATTTAGACAGGTAGTTCAAAACCATTGTGTATTCCTTGGTGATCTAAGCCTGTGATTTGTTATGTGTAAGGAAGGCAAAGGCAAGGTTACATTTTGACTCATTTTCCTGTTAGAGCTTGAGCTTCATTTCCAAATTACTTGATTGGAGTGGGAATCAGTTAAATAGAGGTCAGACTGTACAAGAGTCTCAGATTAATAGCTTCAAAGAATCTGCAAGGTGTAGCATTAATTTCTATATCATTATGCTGCAATAAAGAAGGATTTGTGACTCCATTGTGGCTGATCTGACTCCATTCTTTACCTGCTATGATGAGTCTGTGTTTATATTAGTCTGTCAGTTCATCACAGCCTGGGACCATCTCTGCACTCCAGGCTTTCACTGTGCCTAGGAAACTCAGAGTCTGATTCATGACAGTCACTCACTTTGCATGTGATTGTGAGAAAGATAATCTCTGTAGACTTATTCTCCTACTTGTAAGAAAGGAATAAGAGTTTCTCTGCTGTAGAGCATTGCTTAACACATACTGTAAAGTTTTCAAGGATTCATCTACAAGGCTCTGAAAGAGATAACATTACACTTATCACGTTGACCTCATGGACTATAGTGATGGAACAGAAGGCAATTCAGGCTTTAACCTTGTACTCTTACAATCCTTCAACATGTAAGTCCCATCGGTGGCCTAACAATAAACTCACACGCATTTGGCAGAGTTACTGCTGGATGCCATGAGGTTATACACACATTTAAAGTTTAAGAAGGACTTCACTCTTCATCTACTGACTTTCTTACTATTCAAACTATATATGCATTGGTCAGAAACTGGAAGTCAATTACTTTTAAACTCTGAATTGCAGTCTTGGTTGTGTTTTATTTTTTTAAATGGAAGTGAGAATGTTGAAACAAAAAAGTACTATTTTTTTTCTCTTATTTAGGCAATAATTTAGTCTGTTGGTTTTCAACTAGTCCTCTTTATCACAGAATCACACAATCTTAAGTGTTGGAAAGAATCTCGAAAGATCATCTAGTCCAATTCCCCTGCCACAGCAGGACTATCTAGAGTAGATCACACAGGAATTCGTCCAGACAATTTTTTAATGTCTCCAGAGATGGAGACACCACAACTCATCTGGGCAACCTGTTCCAGTGCTCCATCATCCTCACAGTGAAGAAATTTTTACTTATGTTTCTTTGGAACCTCTTATGTTCCAGCTTGTACCCATTGACCATGTCCTATCATTGGACATCATTTGGAACAGCTTGGCTTCATCCTCCTGACACTTGCCCTTGACATATTTGTAAACATTAATGAGATTACTCCTCAGTCTCCTCAAAGCTAAAGAGCTCCAGCTCCCTCAGCCTTTCATCATAAGGGAGATGCTCCACTCCATCATCTTTGTGGGCCTGAGTTGGACTCTCTCCAGCTACTCCCTGTCCTTCTTGAATTGAGGGGCAGAGAACTGGACACAATATTCCAGATGTGGTCACACGAGGGCAGAGTAGAGGGGGAGGAGAATCTCTACTCACCACAGCCCTTCTAATACACTCCAGGATATCATTGGCCTTTGTCATGTTTTTTTATGAAGCTGTTTCTGGTAATAGGGAAGGGGCTGTAAAGATGTATTTTGTAAGAAGTTGCTCAAAACTCTCCCTAGCTCTGAGCCAGACCCACTTCTGGGGCTGAGCCAATTTGGTGCCTCCATGATGATTTTTAAGAAGCTGGAAGAGGACGATTCCTCCACTTCCTACTTGTTCTGTCCTTCCTTCTTTTATGGCTGATGGTGGTGCAAAGTGTTGGAATAAAGAAGTGACTATGTGGACCCCAAGGTCAGTAAGGGAAGAGAGGAGGAGGTGTTCTGGAGCAGAGACTCCCCTGCATCCTGTGGACAGGACTGGTGAAACAGAGATTTGTTTGCACTTGTCCTCATGTCAGGGGCAGTGCCTATGCCCAGAAGAGGTCACATCCCATGTTAGGGGCCCTGTATCAGAAGAAGCCGCAGCTGCTGGGAAGAACCCACACCAGAGAAGTTCATTAAGGACTGTGTCCTGTGGGAGGGACCTCGTATCAGAGCAGGGGAAGAATATCAGGAGTCATCCGCCTCTGAGAAGAGAGAAGCAGCAGAGCCCATCTGTGAGAGACTGACCACATCCTCCATTCTCTACCCTTCAGAGCCTTTGAGGGGGGTAGAGGTAGAGATATCAGGAGCAGTGAGCTGGGCCCAGGAAGAAAGGAGGGATGGGGGAGGATGATCTTGAAGTGCTGGTTGTAATTTTCTCATCATCCTGCTCTGTTTTTGGGGTTTTGTTCTGTTCTGTTTCATGTAGGTAGTAGAATAAACTTTCCTACTTTCCTCTCTAAGTTGAGTACTGGAGTGTCTTTTGCCTGGAATTGTAACTGGCAGTGAGCCCTCCTTGTCCTTGTCTCAATCCATAACATTCTTGGTTATCTTTTTTTCCCCTCTCATCTCACTGGGGCCTCCACTGTCCTAAGGAGGGTGGGGATGGATGGGGGGCACTGAGCAAGAGACTGTTTTGGTGCTTCATTTCTGTCTGGGCAAAACCACAACAGTCTTCTTGGCCACGAGGACACATGCTCATCCTGCTGCCCACCAGGACTCCCAGGTCCCTTTTCCCTACACTACTCTCTAAGAGTTCATTCTTCAACCTATACTGGTAGATGGGTCTCTTCTTTCCCAGATGTAAGACTCTACAAGTGTCCTTGTTAAATTTCATTAGACTTCTCTCTGTTCAACACTCCAGCCTGTCCAGGTCTAGTTAAATGGCAGCAAAGCCTTCTGGTGTGTCAGCCACTCTCCCTGGTTTAGTGTCATCAGCAAACTTGCTGACAGTGTTCTCTGTTCCCTCAACAAGGTCATTAATGAATACATTGAACAGTACTGGTCCCAGCACGGACCCCTGAGGGATTCTGCTAGTCACAGGCCTCCAACTAGACCCTGCTCCATTGATCACCACCCTTTCTTCTTCCCTTTAATCAGTTAACAATCCACCTCACTTCCTGATTATGCAGCCCACATTTTCTCAGTTTTGCTGTGAGGATGCTGTGGGAGAAGGTATCAAATGCTTTACTGAAACCAAGATCAACCACATCCATTGCACTGCCACCATCTATTCACCTGGCTACATATTCATAAAACACTAGCAGGTTGGTCAAACGTGACTTCCCTTTGGTAAAGCCACATTGACTGCTCCCAATGACCCTCTTGTCCTTTAAATGTCTGGAGACATCAGCCAGGTGTCATGGTTTGACATGATAGCCTTTTCTGGTAAGGGGGAAGGGGCTGTAAAGATGGCTCCTGTAAGAAGTTGCTCACAACTCTCCCTAGCTCTGAACCAGACCTACTTCTGGGGCTGAGCCAATTAGACGCCTCCACGATCACTTTTTAAGAAGAGGGTAGAAGAGGAGGCTTCTTCCTCCTTCTTCTTCCTGTTTCTTCCTTCTTCTATCCCTTCTTCTCTGGCTGGTGGTGGTGCAAAGAGCAGTAACAGTGAGAGAAAAAACCATGCAGACCTCAAGGTCAGTGAAGAAAGAGAGGAGGAGATGTGCTGTAGCAGAGACTCCCCTGCAGAGATTCTACAGAGAGGACTGATGAAGCTAAGATTTATTTTCATTTATTTAAAGACCCTGCATCAGTGATAAAGACTCATTTTGATAATGACCCCGTATCCAGGTCAGAGATTCATTTTACTAAAGCTAACACCGAGCCAGAGGCAGCAATTCACTTCATTAAAGGCCCCAATCCAAGGCCAGTAACTATGGCCGGAGTAGGCCGTGTCCTGAGGAAGAGATCCAATTTTCACAGAAGCTGTAACTGTGGGGAGGAACCCAAGACAAAGGAGCTCATTAAACTTATGCCCAGAAGAGGCCACGTCCCAAGGGAGGGATCCTGTATCTGCAGAAACTGCAACTCTGGCAAAGAACCCATGCCAGAGATATTCATTAAGGACTGATTCCGGTGTGAGGGACCCTCTATTGGCAGAAGCTGCAGCTGCTGGGAAGAACCT
Organism: Colius striatus; assembly: GCF_028858725.1. Classification (NCBI taxonomy): domain Eukaryota; kingdom Metazoa; phylum Chordata; class Aves; order Coliiformes; family Coliidae; genus Colius; species Colius striatus. Next base: position 20,215,794 of record NC_084790.1, read on the forward strand.
ACAACAGAGAAGTTTGCTAAGGAAGTTTGTATCTTGTGGGAGAGACCCCATCTTGGAGCAGGGGAAGAATGCCAGGAGTCATACTCATCTGAGAAGAGAGAAGCTGCAAAGCCCATCTGTGATAGACTGACCACATTCCCTCATTCCATGCCCCCCTGAACCGTTGAGGGGGATGGAGGTAGAGACATCAGGAACAGTGAGCTGGGCCTAGGAAAAAAGGAGGGATGGATGAGGGAGATCTTAAAGTGCTGGTTTAATTTTCTCATCATCCTACTCCCTTTCTGCTTTTATTCCGTTCTGTTTCTTGTATAATAAACTTTCCTACTTTCCTCTCTAAGTCAAGTATTGGAGTCTGTTTTGGCCAGAACCATAATTGGCAGTGAGCCCTCCCTGCCCTTGTCTCAATCCACAACAACATTGTTTATCTTTTTACTCCTATTTTGTTGAGCCCCTGCAATCCTAACGCGGATGGGGTGAATGGGGGTATTGATCGAGAGACTGTTGTGGTGCTGCTGTGCTAGCTGGGCCAAACCACAACACTGGGATAAGTAGTTCCATCAGGTTTCCAGGGATGGAGGTCAGGCTGACCAATCTGGCTCCTCCTTGCCCTTTTTGAAGATCTGAGTGACATTTGCTCTCCTCCAGTTGTCAGGCACCTCTCTTGTTCTCCATGATTTACTGAAGATGGAGAGTGGTTTAGCAATGATTTCCATCAGCTCCCTCAGCACCAATGGGTGCACCCCATCAGGGTCCATGGACTTATGTACATCCAGACTGCTTAAGTGATCCTCACACCAGTCCTCATCAACCAAACAAAACTCCTCCTTTAACCTGACTTCCTCTGGAGTCCTGGGCTCCTGAGGACAGTCTCCAGCAGCATAGACAGAGGTAAAGAAGGTGTTCTGGTTTAGCAAGGAGCAGCTTTTGGCTTAGTAACAGGGGGAGCGGGTTGCAGTGAAGACCCGGTAAAGAGTTTGCGGATTCTCCCCCAGCTCCTGGGTTCACACCCACCTCCGGCCCGGCTGGGCCAATCTGGCGCCTCTGCCATCACTATTTAGGGGACGGGAATTTGAAATGCGAGGCAGGAGGTGTATGGGTGATACAAGATGGAGGCGACCACGCGGACCCTTCAGCCAGAGAAGGAGGAAGGAAGGAGGAGCAGTAGACCAGAGACCCTTCTGCAAGCCGTGGTGAGAATGCAAGCTGTGCCCCTGAAACCTATGGAGATCCGTGGCAGGACTGAGAGCCACCAGCAGCTCCATGTGAGTGAGCCCGGACGGGCGAGGGACTGTGTGGGGAGACGGCCATGGCCCAGGCCGTGCTGGAGAGCCTGCATGTCGCAGAGCAGCCCCACACAAGAGGCAGAGAGGAGCTGCAGCCTTTGGGATGGGTGCACGTTGGAGCAGCCCGTGCAGGGCTGCTGTGTGTGTGAGTTACCCCACGGACTTGCAGGGAGGACTGGTGTGGAGTTCACCCGTCCTGAGGAGGGACAGACGGCAGAAGCTATTGGGAGCAGACTGACTGAGACCTCCACTGCCTGCCCCCATGAACCGTTCAGGGGGGGGCAAGGTAAAAACCTCGGGATCAGGGCTCTGAGCCCGGGAAGAGGGGAGGTGTGGCAAGAAGGTGTTCTTAAAAAGGCTGGTTGGACTTTCCATTGATGTATTACTCTGTGTTGTTTCGTTTTGGTTATGTTTTGGTTTTTTTTGGGGGGGTATGTTTTAGTTGATGTTGCATTAAATTATTTTCTGTTTTCTTCCCCAAACCGAGTAGCCTGGTCTGTTTTGTCCTGGACCTTAAGTGGCAATTAAGCCCTCCCTGCCCTCGAGCAATTCTCAGCCTCTTCGGTACTTGAGGCTAATTGTGGTCTTTGTTTCCTGATGGGCCTAAACCAGGATAGAAGGCATTCAGTATCTCTACCTTCTTAGTGTCCTATGTCACCAGAGCACCTACTTCATTCAACAGTGGACCTACATTTCCTCTAATGTTAGTTTTATTTGCAATGTATTGCAAGAATCCTTTCTTATTGTCCTTGACCTCCAATTGCAATAACTCCAATGACGTTTTAGCTTTCCTACTTGCCTCCCTACATCCTCTGACAACAGCCTTATATTCATCCCAAGTGGCCATCCCTTCATTCTATGACCTATAGACTCTTTTCTTCCACTTGAGTTTGCCCAGAAGTTCCTCGTTTAACCACAGAGGTCTCCTGGCTCGTTTTCTTGATTTCCTATCTCCTGGGATGCTCTGATCCTGAGCCTGGAAAAACTAATCCCTGAATAGAGACCAACTATTTAATGGCCCCTTTAAACCTCCAATACCCTCTCCCACGAGATGTCCCCTAGTAATTGCTTGAAAAGGCCAAAATCGGCCCTGCTAACATCCAGGGCTGTGATCCTGCTTGGTATTCTGTTCCTACCATACAGGACCCTAAACTCCACCAACTCATGGTCACTGCTGCCAAGGCTACCCTCAATCTTCACCTCTTCAACCAGACCCTGCTTGTTTCTAAGTACAAGATCCAGTAGTGCTCCTCTCCTAGTTGGCACATCCACCATTTGCATCAAGAAGTTACCGTTGATGCACTGAAGGAACCTCCTGGATTGTAAGCGACTAGCTGTGTAGGTCTTCCAACAGATGTCTGGGTAGTTGAAACACCCCATGAAAACCGAGGCCTGTGATTTTGAGGCTGCTCCCAGCTGCCTGTATTAATTTATTATAAAATATAACACAACAGTACTGTAAGATTGAATTATTCATGACTGGATAACCTCTGAAATCTGAGAGTACGCGATAGTTTACAGTTACTTTGTTAGTTTTCCTGTACTGTAACAATAATTAGAAATTTTGTTGACTCCCCACAGTGCACAGTATATTCAGTTCCGATGTTATTCAGGGGGAAGTTCAGAGCAGTAGAAGGTTATCAACAGAAAATTGTCTCTGTTTTGTTTTTTTTTTTTAAGCTATTGGTAAACTAAAATATATATGAACAGGCCATGTTACTCATGAAATTTATCAAGATTTTCACACACACACACAAAAAGTGCATTTTGATCAACTCTGATGACTTGATCTAAGTCTAAAAAACTGTCTCTAACAAGATTTTTTTTTACATTTCAGAAATTTTATTACTGTCATCCCATTGAGGATTTTAAATTTTTGAAAGCTCTGTTTCTTGAACTTCACAAACTTGACTTCCTCATCATTGTTTATAAGAATTGACATATTCTGTCAAAAAAATTCTCCTAAAATAACCTTTGACTACTGCAAAAATCATAAGTGTGTCAGAAGTATGTCTAAGAGATTTTACCTGTACAGAAAAGATCCTTCGACTGTTCATAGAGGCTCTTTGTAAACTGAAATGGAAACTGAGAGGGCTTCCTTCCCCAAAGAGCTAATTGGAGTGTACGTATCTTCAGATAACACTGAAGCGGTTAACAACTGTCTTGCAGAATACAGCTACTTGAGTTAGACACACTATGCAGCTGCCCACCATGAAAACTTGTCTTTGGGCCTGTATTTGACAGTACAAATTTGACAGTACAAATTGGAAATTTAAAAATCACTCAAAGTAGACTTGGTGCAGTGATTTTCTTGAAAATAACTTTGGCAGAGCAAATCTCCAAGCAATGAGCTCCTCACTGTCACACTAGCTCTCTAAGCAGAAGAGAATTTCTGCGGGCCGTCACTGTGGTTTGTTATCTAAAAGCATTTTAAAGTGGATATTTTATGTAGATGCTATAGTTTCATCAACACTTGCCAGTTTGTTTCTGTAGTACAGAAATGACGGTAATACTATATTAAAATAATTTGTCGTAGTAGTAGCAGCAATAGCAGTAGTCATATTTATGTCCCTAGAGGAGAAATGACTTAAAGTGAAGAACAGAGAGTACATTTGTCTACATAAACAATCAAATTTGAATTATATAAATCTTATGTACTAGCCTTACAGGTTACCTACGCTGGTATATTTGACAGTGATAGTTAGAAAGTCTGGTGGCTTAATCCTGGCTGGATGTCAGGTAGCTACCAAGTTGTTCTGTGACTCCCTCTCCTGAAGTGGACAGGGAAGAGAAAAACATAATAAGGCTCACAGTTCACAATAAGGACCGGAAGATCACCCAGAAATTAGTGTCACGGGCAAAACAGACTCAACTTGGGGAGTAATAGTTTGATTTAATAACAATCAATCAAAACAGAGTAAGGAATCCAAATCTTGAAACACCTGCCCCCACCCCTCCTTCTTCCTGGGACACTCCCTCTTCCGTACCAGTGGGGGACAGGGAATAGGGGTTATTGTCAGTTCGTTACAGACTTTACCACTGCTTCCTGTATAAGGGAGAACTTGTCACACTTTCCACTGCTACAGTGTGGGGTCCTTCACTTGGGAGATAGTCTTCCATGAACTTCTCCAAAGTGGGTCTTCTTACATCCTCACTCACTTCTGCTGTTCTGTTGCAGTTTAAATCTCTGCAGCAACTTCTTCATCTTCTCAAATATGTCAATCTCAGAGGTATTGCCCCCATTGCTAATTGGCATAGCCTTGGTGAGTAGTGGCCTCTGGCTCTGTCAGATACAGGAGAAACTTCTAGTAAATGTTTTGTAAAGAAATCACCCCTGCAGCCTCCCACTATCAAAACCCAGCCACACAGAACCACTACACAAAGTTGATATCTTAATGATTATCTATTATTTAAAATAACAGTATAGGAAAAGAAAAGCTATTTTGTTGTTGTCTCAAACTCATGACAGAGTTAAAGAAATTGTGGAATGCAAGGCTATTTGGTTTACCTTTGGCAGGGAAAAAAAATGTTTTAGCTACATACTGCTGAGAAATAAACTGTCATCCACCCAAACAAGAAAATAAAGACAATTTAATTTTAGTTGGAACGGAATACAGCCTTCTCCTCTAATTGACAAGTGTAAAGTCTTGGTTTCTCTTCTCTTTCTCAGGATAGGTTTCTGTTGTCTGATAATATGACTGAGCTTATGTGACACTCATTTCTTCATTTGCCATTAATTTGTTTCTGTTTTCCCTTTTCAGTCACTCAGTGAAAAGGAATCACCTTTGAGATCTCTAGCTCTCATTCAAACTTTGACTAAATTATTTTCAAGTTTGAAATAATGCTTGCCTAAAGGCAGAAACAATGGGTACAAGAGCATCCTGATTCTTAAAGCTAAGGCAATACACTGTCATATATTAACATGCCTGAAAAAAGAGTAAAAACATAAAAGCAGTAACTACTGATTAGATAAAATAAGAAAATATAAGGTATTTGTTAAGAGAATACGCTTTGCTTTCAGTGAGAAAAGTTCTTTACTTTCTGGAAATTTTTGCCACTTTTTTTTTTAATGGATATTATCACCCAAGTATTCTATGTATACTTAAAATTATTTTTTTCCGAAGCACTGAAAATACTGCAATATGATTTATATAATCTTTATTTTTATATGAAATTACTAAAATTTAACAACCAGTATCACTTGAGACATGCAAAAGAACTTCAAAAGACTTACCCCTTTCATTCTTCATTTCTGATTCAACCAAAATATCTTAAAACAAGAACAGATTTTGGCATGGAAGATTAATTGGATTAGATTAATTAAAATGCTGGCAATTTTTGTACAGCAGAAAAAATCCACTGAGAACAATAGAGTAAAGACACCTCAGACCAAGGAGGTCCCTGTCATACATTCTCAAATGTTGATAGACAAATCAAGAGAAAGCTGTTATAATGCTCCCTTTCTTTTTTGCTACTATCTGTTGACAGTTGCTCTGTTGTTAGGAAGTAAGATACAGAGCTACTCAGCCCTTTGGTCTAACCAGCGCCACTGTTTTAATTTTTATAAAACTTCCACTGTTGTTTTTCAAATTAACACACACACATTGGCATTACTATGAATCACTTGTATTTCTCATGAGTTAGTTCAAATCTTACATCCCTTTCATTTTTTTTTGTCTTTATTGATTTACATTTTCTTGACATATCAGATATTTACCACTGAATGAAATACTATGAATAGTGATTAGCCTTGATTCCTATTTCAACAGAGAAAAATTGCACAACATTCTCATTTTATCAAAAAAAAGATTTAATTTATCACATTGTACAACAAACAAGTATGGAGCCTTCTATTTCCAAAGAGAGTTAAGGCTATTCAATAAATGTAACATCAGTCTGGTTCTTAAAATAACAACTTGTGAATCATATTTTCAGTAAACGGTCAAAGATGGTATGAAGACATACAAAACATTAGAGAATATAAGGCCAGGCCTACATTTCAGCAGCCAGCAGGTACAAGAAAGGGATTTTTTCCCCAATAATTTTAACTAGATATGCAAGGGAGTTGTTCCCTACTTCATTTTAATGTCACTTGGGCATCAATATTATTTTACTTGACTTTTTCTACTGAGAAAAGTCAGAAGGTAGAAAGAGCACTGACTTGACATGGATTTGTTCTGACTGTCTTTTTACATATGCTGCTCATTAACAGGAGCAGTGACCTAGTGAATTTAGAGCAGTGTAGACATAATAAAATCAACTGAAATATTTCTTGGTTTCAGTCACATGAAAACACTGGCACAGAAATAGAGTGTTTTTGTCTGTTGGCTAGACTTCCCACTAACAAGAGAAATAATTTCATCATCACTTATTGGTATGGAAGACATCTGGTCTTTATCTGTTACCAATCAGAAAGCTCATGTTCTGTTTGCTTAAGGCTACCTGAACTTCTTTTCAGTTTGTTTTCTCCTCACAGAACTACACTAAGTGCTGTCTTTCAAGTAAAGGTGTTTGCTCCATAGTATTATTTTTAAAAAAATCTTCAAAAAGCAAAAAAAACCCAATTCACCTCAAGCTGATAAGAAGTTTTTCTAAATACAAAGATGGCATTATTCACATCCTAGAATGCTAGAGAAATGTTTCTAGGACCAACAATATTGACTTTTACTAGTTAATGGTACTAGAATTTAAAGCCAAAGCAATGAATCAAATCAAGAGTCTGTAAATTCTGCTTTGGCATTGCTCTCTTCATTTTTATGCAGCAAGCCATTCTGTGACACAGTAAAGGTAGATGTACACACATATAAATCACAATACATGTTAGAAAAGCTTGTTTTTTTCTCTAGAGGAACAACTGCTTGCATTCCTTTTTTATTTCCTGAAAATTATCTTTTATTTATAACTTGTTGAGAAAATGTCTGTCTCAAGAATTCCAAAAGAAATTTAAAGATCCTTAATTTCAACATATTAGAATGAAAAGTTGTTTCTTTCCTACCACTTTACTTGTACCAAATCAGAGACATGCATCCCACTTTCATTACCAGAGAAAGGCAGCATCACAGAGTGACACCTTCATTCAGCCTATCTCATGTTTATGTAATGATCAAGAACTTACCTCTCTGCTTTTTCAGGTCATTTCATCAATGGAAAATCCTTTCTAAGCGATTCGATTTCTCTTTTAGTGCTGAAATGGGCAGAAGTATAATTTAGTACATGTGGCCAAGTAGTAGCATGGAAAGAGGATTTTTCTGTAATAGATGCACCTATTTTTCCAGAAATTTCATAGTGTATGATCCAGATAATCAAATAGTAAGTCTGTAATCACAGCTCTCTGTCACTCATTGACAAAGAAAGAAAGAAAGTGGGAAATATGGAATGGGAAAAGAGTATCTTTTAGTTGCAAAAATGAAAACAGCATTTCGCTGCCTTTCTGTAATGATGTGAACACAGAACAATGTAGCTGTTTCACAATAGAACAATGTGATGCCATGCTGTGACTGAGTCTCTTTGTAACTGGTTGATAATTAAGAGTACTATCTATCTTGAAGGTTATAATGTGGCCTATGCAATTACAAAAAAACAGCAACAAAAAAATCTGATCTCATTTGTCAGAGAAGGAGAAAAAACAACTTCCAGTATTCTCCTGCTATGAACAGGAGTTCTAAAATCTAAATCTTCAACTTCAATAAAAAAACATAGTTAGACATGAATTATGAGAAATCATACTACTTAAAAATATCATAAACTTGTTTCACAAAGAAATATGATTCCTCTTCCTTCCTCTCTCACCATTTTCAATATTTGAAAAGCCTAAATGTGAGCCTCTCTCTTCATGTGTTTTTTTTGTATATAACATTTTGAGAAGTTGGCCTTTAAAAGTGCTCCTTACTTTAAAATATGGTTACAAATAAAGTTCATAATGTGGATTAAAAAATCAAAGAATATATGGAAGGGGAAAGAAAAATAACGTAATTTACAATACTTAAACTGTGCAAGAAACAAGCCACAGTTAAACCCTTTAGTACCACTAACCTAGACCACTGTATGAGGTATATTTTCAGCAGATTTTTAGTTTACTTTTTGGAGGGAAAGCTCTGTTAGTATGTTTGTGTTTTATTTTTAAATAAAGATGTCTTCAATTGGATATTTTTAACATTTACTCACTTAACAAAAAATCTTTTGATTTCAAGGGTTCTAAAAAAAAGATTACTTTGAATTATTATAGGCTTTAAAAAACATACTGAAAATTATGGCAAATACAAGTACATTTTGAATATATCTATTTATAATACAGCAACGAATGTTGGAAAATACAACATATTTTTAATCACTTTTGTGTGTGTGCATGAAATGATATTAAAATTGATAATCTGAATCTTAAAATCATCAATTCCTCTCTAGAAGATCAATTTAATAGCAAAGTTTTCTTGCTGTAAATAGTCTATTAAGAGATGAAATCATATCCTCTGCAACGATTTGCTAACCTCCTATAAAGTGTCTCATCAAAGCTAATCTGAAGGACTGAGGAGGAGACTCTTCTCTGAAAGGACAGGTGGTAAAGAAGTTAGGAAGATTTGTACCAGGTTTTGCAGTTTAGGTAATTTCAAGCATGGCTTTCTCAGAAAAAAAGAAATCTCTCTCTTGCAGAAAGGTAGATAGAGGAAAGGTTACTCAGAGGTGCAACCAAAGATCAGACTAACTAGTCTTAGAAAAAAAAAAAATACCCTATGGCATTTTAAAATTTTCTGCAGTTGGGTTTTATACATATACAGTTTCAAAGTTGAGAACGTTTTTAGTTTCAGTAAGGCAAGTTGCTCAGATGTTAAGTGACTATTTCCTTTCTCACATGACCACTTACATGACTGTTAGCTTTAAAATCTGGTCATGTGGCTATTCCCTGACTATACTACCGTTTTACAGCCAGAGGCTGCAGAGCTCTTCCTCACCGTTGGTGTAAAGGTGGAACCGTAAAGAAAATGGAGAGATTTCATGAGTCCTTACTGACTGCAATGTAGCTACACATCACCATCTCCTCTTCAGACACTGACATAGTAAAGAGACTACAGAGGAGGAGTCAGTATAGTTTAGCATTCTCTGCGCTTCCATTTGAATATGGCTGTGCTGAGTAGTAAGTTAGAAATATTTAATCTGTTTATTTACTGCTTGCTTAAGGTAAAGCAAAATAAAACAGGGCAGAGATCCTCTAGAGCATCATACTGTTTTAATTTGGCTGCTTCCAGGACCTGAACTACATGCAGCTTGCCCAGGTATTTCTGAGTTTCCCTGCAGGTAGGCAAATATTATGTGGGGTGCAAAACAAATTACTGATGAAAGTAGTCATCTCCATTAGTGATTTGTCTTGAACTGCTTTCATCTAAAACATTCTGGTAGTGGAACTATATCAGAGGATCAGCCACACTGAATCATATGCTACAGGAATCACAGGCCAGGTGTCTATGCTGATCTAAGCTCAAACGCTCTGTGCTCAGTGTTCTTATTGTCTGAAGAGCATTGATGCAGATAAAATGCTTGACTAAATATATTTCTGTATCATGTTCATTCATTACTCCATAGGCTGTTTTCTTATTGCAGATAATTTTACAGTTGTCACCTAGGAGTGACAAATGGGTTTATGGAGGGGGTTTTTTGCATCTGCCATGGAAAAGATATTCACTAATCCTGTTACTTTGAAATAAATCATGTAGCTCATGGGTAAAATGAGTTTAAAAAAGGATAGGAACATTTGTGAATCTCCTATCTGTTGCAGCAGTTGTCTGACCCTATCTCCTTTGTCATTTGTTATAAAACCTGTGGAAGGACCTTGAAAGGAAAGGTGAAATGGGCTCTTTTTTTTTTTTTTTTTTTTTTCCCCCCTAAGTTTTACTAGTTTATTTGCCACTTACACGGCTGGGAATGCTAAGCACGGATTTTGTCTGGAAAAATGTATGTAAATCAAAGACAAATGCTTTCTGCAGTGTAATTAAGATAGGCTATTCCACAAGTCAAAAGCTAAGTTTTTGTTGCATTCAAACCTTTATCGGTACTAAATTTCACATTTTGTTCACTTGGCTTATTTCCAGGTGTGATTATTATTGACTAGTGTGGAAACTACAGCTCTGTGTGAATGAAGAAAGGAGGTATTTGATTGGGACTCAGAAAACCTGTGCTTTGCTAATGGTTGAATTTCTTTTTCTACTCCACTGTCTTTAAACACTTTTCCTTTTTGAAAGGAAATTACATATCTGTAGCAAGTACTTAGGTTAGGTACCCTGAGACAGGATTCTCTGTTCTCAGTAACAATACAGCAACAGTTTGAACATTTTGAATTAATGTCACTTCCTTCCATTACTGTGAATTAAAAACTGGTATTGACTTACTAACTGCAAGCAGCCATGCATGTTTACTTAAATCTCTTCTACACTGAAACAAACACTAATCAAGAAGAGATCAGTTTTTGAGCTATGGATTCTTGAAAAATTCTTTATACTTAAGTTTTCTAACAAAGATTTTAGTATTAACATTAAATGAGTAATAGTGTGCATTTCTACACTCTCAAACAAGTTAAAAGAGTAAAGAAATTTTAAAAAACTCTTGTACATGACTTCGTGTTCACAATCTTTTGTCTGAAGTTAATAGTCTGAGGAACCATATTCAGCTCTCTTAAACTTTCTTTTCTATGAATTTACTTTTTTCACAAGTATTTCAGTAGTGTGAAATGCAGTTCAGAAAACAGATTTTCCCTCCCTTTCTTTCTGTCTCAATTCCTCAGGCTCTGTAAGGTAATAGTCAATATCATACCAAAGTGGTTTTCAGATGAAAAAGTTAAATGTCAGAGATATTTTAAATGATAAAAGTAATACATATGAACATTTTAGGATTTTGAATTCTGCAGAAGCATACAGTTAGTGAGGCAACTAAATCTGTTAAAATCCAAGAGAAAGCAAGTGAAAAATGAAGAAATTAAAACAATGAACATTTTTGTTACTATACTAAACACACCACTGAATAATAGATACCCAATGTCTTCTCAAAATGCTTAAAAATGGTAATTTCATCTCTAGAGCTACATCATTACCTATGAACTCCAAATGAAACTTAATATTGGAAACCAAAAGTTTGATGTGAATTGGGATTATCTTCAGGACAATATATTCTTTGGTGAATGTGTTGCATATAATACATTGAAAGCAAAACATAAACACTTTTGTTACTTCCATATAACAGAATTTGCAGCCAAAGAGATAACATAATCTTGAAAACTTTTTCGCTGTTATCTAAGTGGGTAATGGTCATGGTCGTCATTAAAATGCTCAAATTCGTCAAATTTATATCCATGGACAAAGACTGAACTTTTGTTCAGCTGAGGAGTTTAAATCACTCTAGATGTAAAGAACTCTGAAATTATGCTTAGTGTGATTACATTGATTTAAAGAACAGTTACATGTGTCATAAACTATATTTGTTGGCCTAGAACAGGTGAGAAAGTAATGTATTTCCTGATTTGAGGTTATTTTTATGAATTGGGAAATGTATCTGCTTTTTCTCTTCCTTGAGTGTGATGGCAGGAATATAAGAGGTTTTTTTAATGGATATAAACTCATAAAACATATTGAAAATTACTTGAGAATAATCACCTGTGGATAAAAATGTTCCAAGAGTCCTTTTGATTTGTTCCTTTTTTTTTTCCCTCTACACAACCATTATTCGAGTTATGTGAAGAAAAATTTTCTAATTAGTATTAGGATGCATAAAAATGTTTGTTTATGAGGGTTAAGCAGAGAAAACTGCAAAGCTGATCTGCTAACTTAGTACCGTGGCTGAATGAATGACAGAAAGGATCAGAATGAGTACATTATTTGCTTAAATGTAAAACTCAAACAATTTTTAACACTGCATATCAATTAATAGATTCTGTTTAAGTAGTAACAATTTCTTCACATTTTCATATTATTTTATTTCCATTTTGCCTTTTTAAAATGCTAGCAAACATTTTATCCTCAAATGTAGACATGAGGTATAATGGAATTATATGGGAATTTATATACTTCGCATTTTATGGAGGAAAACCATAGACTTGCTTTGGCAATATAAGCTGCCAGAAGGACATTCTGTCCAGAAAAACTTTCAAAGTGAGTATTCATTTTCAAGTATTTAGTTCTGCCATCCACTTGCTCAGGAATAAAGGCTAAGATTTCTGCCAGTTGGTCTTTATGAGATTACCACTATTTGATTCCATATGAAATTCCTTTATGAATCCACTAGTCTCTAAATTATATTGTACTGGTTTGAACTTTACATAAGTATTTTCCTGATTAAAACCCATTAACATATGACTACTTTGATTTATATTCCTAGTTTTTATATTTCAAGTGAGCAAAGTTGAACTATAAGTTCAAATATATCCTTTCTGCAGCATAGATCTAACAAAGCTACACAAATTCTAAAAAAATTCCATCTCTTTTCCCGTTGTTTTTGCAATGTAGCAAGTACACAGAATACACAAATCCCCAGTATTATTTCTATAGTACAAATATTTAGGAACAGATTTCTGAAAGAGTTGTAAAAAAGTAACTACTAAGGCAAGTATGATCAACCATCTTCATATTTTCTCAGAAGAGTATTGTGGTTTGGCTCAGCTACCACAGAATCACCACAACAATCTCTCACTCGATGCCCTCCATTCACTCCCAAAAGATAAGCAAGGTTGTTGTGGATTGAGATAAGGCCAGGGAGGGCTCACTGCCAATTACAGTTTCGGGCAAAACAGACTCCAGTACTTGACTTAGAGAGGAAAGTAAGGACAGTTTATTCTACAAAAAACAGAATGGAATAAAAGAAAAAAGGGAGTAGGATGATGAGAAAATTACAACCAGCACTTTAAGATCTCCCTCCCCCATCCCTCCTTTTTTCCTAGGCCCAGCTCACTGTTCCCAATATTTCTACCTCCTCTCCCTTCAATGGCTCTGGGGGGCGGGGAATGGGGGATGTGGTCAGTCTCTCATAGATGGGCTCTTCTGCTTCCCTCTTCTCAGATGAGGATGACCCCTGGCATTCTTCCCCTGCTCCGATACGAGATCCCTCCCATGGGACACAGTCCTTAACGAACTCCTCTGGTGTGGGTTGTTCCCAGCAGCTGCGGCTTCTGCTGATACAGGGTCCCTCACACGGGACGCAGTCCTCAGTGAATATCTCTGGTGTGGATTCTTCACCATGCTTGCAGTTTCTGCAAATACAGGGTCCCTCCCTTGGGAGATGGCCTCTTCTGGACATAAGTTTAATGAGCTTCTTTGGTGTGGATTCTTCTCCATATCTATAACTTCCATGAATATTGGATCCCTTCCTCAGGACATGGCCTGCTCTGGCCACAGTTATGATAAAGAGAATCACTGGCCCTGGCTCGGGGTCTGTAGTGAGGTGACTGAGTCCCTCTCACAGGACATGGCTTCCTCCAGCCATAGTCACTGCCCCTGCCTCAGGATTTTTAGCAAAATGCGTCTCTGCCCCTGATTCAGAGTTTTTAACAGAATGCAAACAAATCAAAGCTTCACCAATCCTTTCCATAGAATGCAGGATAGTCTCTGCTCCAGCACACCTCCTCTCTTTCCTTACTGACACTGGAGTCCGCATGTCAGTTTCTCTCACTCCTCCTACTCCTTGCACCAACACCAGACGGAAAAAAAGAAAGAGTAGAAGAGAATGAAGAAACATCCTCTTCCAGCTTCTTCTTATAAAGTCATTGTGGAGGTGCCTAATTGTCTCAGCCTAAGAAATGAGTCTGGCTCAGAGCTGGGGAGATTTTTGAGCAACTTCTTACAGGAGCCATCTGTAGAGCTTAGAAAAGGGTGTCCAGAAAAGGCTGTCATGACAAACCATGACATATTGTCATTGCATAGAACAGATCTCTTCAGTAAGCAAAGATGCAGAGAATAAATCATATTGTTAGTATATAGGTGCAAAGACACACTGTGAAGATAGTGGGGTTTCGTGTAAACCTTTTCAAATGGATTTTGGATGGTACCAATGCATGCACACAGAGAAAGGGGAAAAGTTAAAATATTAGTTTAAGTGAACTAAGCTATCAAGAAGGTTCCAATAAACTAAAATTTACTTGTTTGGATGCTTCAAGAAGAATCAGTACAGGACTTCAAAAATTCAAAGTACATTTTTGGAAAGTGTTAGTAGTTCCAATGGAACGCAGATCAGTATTACCGAAGGAGAAGTAATTTCTATTGTCAGCTTCCCTAACCAAGATGTCAAAAGAAAGGTAAAAATGGAATGGGAAAGCAATTTCTGCAAAACAAAAAATGCAACAGATATCTTAATATACAGTCCTAAAGGGTCATTTAATATCTGCTTGCATCAGGCTTAGAAGCCATCATCTAAAAGAAATGCCTGAAAGAGATCAAATCCTTCACTCTTGGGCGTTATCATAGAAAAAATATCATCAAGAAAGATGGACTTAGTAAAAGTGATTGTTGTGAAGTGGATATGAACTATCTTAATGGCACCCCCAAGGGATCTTTAATTACAATTCAATTTCCCTTTTCTCATGTCAGGAATAAAACTTTGCTGTTTGTTAGTTGCCACTGGGAGGCTGCACTGTGCTTCAGGTTTTGGAGAGACAGACTGCAAAGACATATAATGAGCCATGTAACATCTTTTTAACTGCCTTTTGCTCCATTAACATAATATCTGGTAAAAAATTAGTACACAAGTTCTCAAAAATTTTGCAATGCAAGGAAACTCATTGAGAACTCACTGTTCTGTGGCAACAAGCTTCTTTGAATCTTTCATCCACATTATGTTCTTAGATATTTTCAGTCTGTATTTTAGTTACATGAGATATTTACACTGATATTCGGAAGAAGTAAAAAAGTCTCAGGCTAAAAACCATATAAGTGTGTCCTTTCATGTCTCATAGTAAATATCTAAAATTATAATATGCTGCCAAGCTAACTTAAGTAAGTATTTCAACAGTTTGGTTCACTCTTGTGGGTTTTTTGTGGTGTGTAGCTTCATAAGAAATTACTATTTTTTTTCAAAAACCTTGTCATTGAAACATTAACATTATTTTCTACAACTTTAATAATTCTCAACCAGTATAACGTTGCAGTTACTGTCAGGTCTCTATGGTACCTGAACTCATTGCTTTGTATTTTTTTTTCCCCAAGTTGCTCTGGCTGCTTTTATTGCTAATGCTCTGTTCTGTATTTAAATCAGGACTGCATGCTCTTCACACTACAACAGAGCTGCATAGGTGAAAAGTTGCGTAATGTTTGAGACAATCATAACTAGCAAATTGTCAGAGAAGATGGATCAGCCAGTATTTGGGTGGTCTTGTCAAAAAAAAAAAAATATTGAGGAAAGTAAACAAAAGGGAAAAAACACTAAACAGTGGTTAAGAATCTTCTTCCTCAATTTCCAGGAAGTTAGTCTGCTGCATATCTTCTGTTTTAGACTGTTACACACACAGAGTGTTCAGATATTGCCATTTAAGTTTTATATTTTATATCTTTCCCCATCATTCAATGAGAGAGGTTTTGGGCAGCCTAGAAGGGAAACTTAAACAGCAGCATGGGGAATAAATCTAACTCTTGTCATCACTGAGGAAAGACTTTTGTTATACCTCACTAGTCAAGCATTTTGGCATAACATTTCTAAGCTCACATAACCGTCCTCCCAGCTCAGCCCTTTCAGGTACCAGATTTTCCTCTCACCTTGTCAGCACCAGTCATCAGTTTGCACGTCTTTATAATGGCTATGCCAAAGCAAGCAGAAAGCTCAACAGATTTCTCTTATCTAAATTACTACAACAGGGCCTCACCTAAATTGCAAACAAGACCCAGATCCTGAATTACCATAAAATGACGTATCCCTACCTGAAAAACCCCTTCAAATGAAGAAGACTTGAAAGTCCCTCTAATTCTTCAGTGACAGATCTCCTCCATGATGCAGTAATGATGCAAAGAAAACCTGCAGTTGGTTTTTATTTTACTAGGATTTTTCTGTCTTCAATAAAACCATTTACCTCTTTGTCAAAAGGTGTCTTCATGAGTATATAGATATCAATTAATATGTAGATTTTGACATTGAGGTCAGCATTTTACTGCAAGAGACGCAGATTGCTTGAAAACGCACTTGTGACGAGTTAGTTATTTCCAATCTTGAGCACTTCTCAGCAAGTAACTGTTGAGAACAAGATCTAACTTCTGTTTCAGCAAGATAGTCAAATAAGCAGGTGGAAGTGACTTTTCATGACGCAAGTCCTTTTTCATATGCTAGAAAGATTATATTTGTCAAGTATGTTCCATAAGGACATACCTTTAAGTAATTGAGCTTGATTTCTTAGAGTTGCACAACATATCTGGATTTGCATTCCAGCTCCTGAATCTTACTACATATTGAGCTACCCAGGAAACAACCTATGGGAATCAGTTCATAACTTGTCATTCTGCCCTAGCCTCCTTTCTATCTTCTTTCTATCTGTCCTGGTTTGAGCCAGGCTATAGTTAATTCCCGTGAGGAACCAGGAAAGGGCACAGCCTGAACAGCTGACCCAGACTGGCCAGCAGATATTCGATACCATCCTAACGTCATGCCCAGGCTACAGGTGGGGGCTGAGCGGAATAAGCTCTTCCCCGGAAGAAGCTCTTCTGGGGGCGCGGGCTCTCGGTCGCCGGTCCGGAGCGGTCGCTCACGTCGGGTCCCAGGTGGTGAGCAACTGCATCACTCACCAGTTTTCCTTGTAATATCCCCTTGACTTTGTTATAGCTGTTACTCTTCAATTTTCCCCAGTAAACTGTTCTTATTTCAACTTACGCGAGCTCTTTTACTTTTTTTTCCTCCCTCTCCGATCCCCTCGCATTCCGTCGAGAGGGGGAAGGGGAGGAGTAGCGGTTTTCTTCCCCTTTGCTCCGGCGGGGCAAAACCACGACACTATCTTTTCAAAAAATCACTTAAGTGTTTTATTGCTCATGATCTTTTTAAAGTACAAGAGAAAAAACGTAGAGGAAGTATTTTAATTTAAGTCTTTGAGATGAAAAAAGGAAGTGAAGCCTAGAGCTTTTTTCACAGAATATAAGTGCAGTGTGCATGAAGCTGTGTGAATTTATGGTTTTGCTAGTTCCTTGTGAGAAACTACTCTTCTTGGTATGGAACTCTGTGACAGTGATGTAGTCATGTTTTGGTGCTGGTGGAAGGAGACCCTACCTGGGTTACTAACTAAAGAGCTGTAACAGCATCCTTTTGATGACTTCTGTACAAATTCAGCCTTCTCGGGAGATAATCCTCCCTCATTGCTACTGTGATTCAATACGCTGTTTAAATGACACCTCTGTTGAGAAGAATTAGAGCTCCTCTTGAGAGCTTACCCAGAGGTGTAAGAAGACCAGAAGAAGAGTAGATGAGTATCTATACATTTCAAGATGTATTTCAAACATCTCTTAGCATTTCAAGATGGTTATTTGACTTGATGGTTAAAATGATAATGTGGGGTTTTTTCACTTCATAGGTGTCAGATTATAATTTTTAATTTCCACAAGAATGATAGAAATGTGTTTTGTAATTTTTTATATACCTCTTTTACTTAAAAGAATATACAAATCTATAAAAAAATTTACTAGCTAGCACACTCTTATAAAAGCTATTTAGAGAGGGAAGTCCATGGCAGATGACTATCTCTCTATAGCTTATGGGGGCAGCTATCAAAAACAGAGTTTCAGGGCCTGAAAGATTGTGCTCTAAGAAACTTATATTTAACGTGATTTAAATTTAGAAATAAGAGGAAGAAATGCTTTACCTACCTAATCTACATGTTCAATTGTAAAGGTTGTTAAATTAAAAAAAGAAGAGAAAGAAAGCAATACAAGTACGTAGGCAGAACTGAGCAAATATTTTCAGGAATAAAAATGGAACAAAGATACACAAATATTGTTGACATTCTATTTTATGTGTCTAAAAAAAGTTTTGTTTTAACACATATTTACCATGAAAAAGAAAAAATCAAATTATTCTTTTCTCTTCTTCACAACTGTGCACATAAACATGGCTGCCTCACAATGACAAGGAAGATCACAAGTTATGAGAGATACTCTGTTCCTCATTTTGTTTAAAACAGAAACTCTCAAAGACTTCCTCTTCCTTGATGTTGACATGGTTACAAATATTTTGATGGCCATAGCACTTACCGGGCAACACTTTCCATCTTCAGCTCTTAATAAAGATCATCTCAGTGAAAATTCCCCACCTGCAAATTCAGTCTCTTTGTTTTACCAACCTATTACTCTTTATTTCAGTTTTTTCAGTGGTAAAGGCAGTTCTGCCTGGAGTTGTCTCCTTCTTCAATTCGATATTTAAAAAAAAAGCAAAAAAACAAAACCCCAAAACTCTGGCTAATTGATTGTGACTTTTAATATTTAAATTGTTCATATTGAACAACTCAAGAGAAATTATGACTCAGATTTAGTCTCAGATCAAAAAGGATAATATGTAACTAGCGGAAAAGACTCAGATAAATATTAAGTTTTGGTAGGTTCACCTTGACTAGCTACCAGTTGCCCATCAAGCTGCTCTATCACTACTCCTCTTCAACATGTGTCATGATTTTGCAAGAAGCTGCTTTCACTTGGTAACAGGTGGAGGGACTACAATGCAGACCTGGTGAAAAGTTCTCAGACTTTCCCTCCCCCTGGCTCTTGGGTTCAGACCCACCTCCAGCCCAGCTGGGCCAATCTGATGCCTCTGCCATCACTATTTAAGGATGGGAAGGAGGTGTAAGAGTGGTACAAGATGGAGGCGACCACGGGGACCCCACAGTCGGAAAAGGAGGAAGGAAGGAGGAGTGCTGGACTGGAGACTCCTCTGTAGACAGTGACAAGAATGCAGGCTGTACCGCTGCAACCCATGGAGGGCAATGGCAGGACTGAGAGCTACCAGCAGCTCCGTGTGACTGTGCCAGGATGGTCAGGAGACTGTGTGAGGAGGCAGCCATGACGCAGGCTGTGCTGGAGAGCCTGTGGGCCACAGAGCAGATCCATATAAGAGGCAGAGAAGAGCTGCAGCCTATGGCATGAGCACAGCACAGCCCTTGCAGTGCTGCTGGGTGTGTGAGATACACTGTGGAGGACCAGCCTGGAGCTTGTCTGCCCTGAGGAGACACAAACAGCAGAAGCTATCAGGAATAGACTGACTGAAACCCCCATTCCCTGCCCCCCTGAACTGTTCAGTGAGGGGAGGAGAAAAATACACCTGGATCAGGACTCTGAGCCCAGGAAGAGGGGAGGAGTGGGGAGAAGGTGGTCTTAAAGGGCTGGTTGGACTCTTCATCATTGTACCATTCTGTGTTGGTTATGTGTTGGGGTTTTAAGGTTAGGTTTTAGTTGGTGGTGAATGAAATTATTTTCTGTTTTCTTCCCCAAGCCGAGTAGCCTGGTCTGTTTTGTCTGGTCCTTCAGCGGCAATTAAGCCCTCCCTGCCCTTTGACAATCCTCAGGTCTTTGGTACTTGAGTTTAATCATGGACTGTTGTCCCTTGATGGGCCTAAACCACAACAATGGGATAGAGGGAGACAATACAATTAAAAGCTTGTGATTTTAGATCACAGAATCAGAGAATCTTAAGGTTTGGAAAGAACTTCAAAGGATCCTCTAGTCCAATCCTCCTGCCAGATCAGGACCACCTAGAGTAGGTCACACAGGAACTCATCCAGGTGAGTTTTGAATGTCCCCAGAGAAGGAGACTCCACAAGCCATCTGGGCAACCCATTCCAGTGCTTAGTCACACACGTGGTGAAGAAATTCTTCCTTATATTTCTTTGGAACCTTTAACGTTCCAGATACCCCTTGTCCTATCATTGGACATCATTGAGAAGAGCCTGGCTCCATCATCCTGACACCTGCTCTTTACGTATTTGTAAACATTAATGAGTTCACCCCTCAGTCTCCAAGCTGAAGAGCCCCACCTCTCTCATCATAAAGGAGATACTCCACTCCCATCATCATCTTTGTGACCCTGCACTGAACTCTCTCCAGCAGCTTCCTAATAAAGACAGGAAGCTCACTAATTACTCTCAGATTCAAACCAGACTGGACTTGGGCAACATATCGTAATTTATTACAAATTAATTGTAACAGATTAGTAGAGTCAGAAACAAGAACAAAACTAAAACCACCTTTCCCTCACCTCTCCCTTCTACCTAGGTCAGCTTCCTTTCTAACTCCTTTACCTACTTCCCTGAGCAGCATAGGGGAATGTGTTGTTACTATGGGCTGCAGGGGAATTTCTGCTCTGGGCCTGGAACACTTCTTCCTTATTCTCTGATCTTGGAGTCTGTAGGTCTATTTCTTTCACATATTCTCATTTCCCTCTCCCAGCTGCTGTTGCACAGCATTTTCTACCATTTCTGAAGTACATTATTACAGAGGCACTACAAACATTGCTGTTTGATTCTGACCAGTGGCAGGTCTATCTCGGAGTCAGCTGGAACAGACTCTGTTTTCATGGGGGTAGCTCCTGTTTTTTTCTTGCAGAAGCCATCCCTGCTACCACAGCCTTGCAATGGAAACCCAATACATAAGTTTTTACTAAAGTGCAGTATATTTGAAAGTATTAGCAACTATAAATTATGTCAACAAAGAATATTGTCATAGTCAGTTCTAGCCCTATATTATAGTCACAGTAAGCAGTCTTTTCTGGAGACCGTTTTATCATCATATTCTCACAGTTTACACAAGTCATATTCTGCTCTCAAAAGCATGAACACTAGCCATGAAGCTTTCATTTCTTATTGCAGGTCAGTGCATTTTGTGTACATATTTGTGGGAAAAATATTACTGAAAATTACAAAAATTAAGAGAAAGAAGATAAAGACCCTCATCAACAGGAGTCTTTCTATCTCCTGACTGCAGCAGATTCGTTTTTAGTTTTACCTTTGTATTTTCATTTACAAAGAAAGAGCCTCTCCCAAAGTTCAAAACTGATGATATTCCACTTTCACTTGATTAAATAAAAATTTAAAACAGAATGACAGACTTTGCCACTTGAGAAGAACTACTGAGCACAGAAGCAAATGGTACATCAAAGAGAAACACTGGGAATAAACAATTGCTGCCCTAGAAGACTGAAATAGGGAAAATGAAAGTTGAAAGCTCAAAGGAAGCATCTGACATAGCAAGAGGAAGACAGAAGTAAATTTCAGAATGAACTTGGTATTGGGACTGTCTCTGTTTAACTTCTTTGTCATTAACATGGACAGAAGGATCAAGTGCACTTTCAATAAATCTGACTATGACACTAACCTCTGTGATACAGTTGGGACACTGGAGGGAACTGATGCCATCCAGAGAGACCTTGAGAGGATTGAGAGATGTGCTTATGTGAATGTTGTGGTTTAGCCCAGCTAGCTCAGAAGCACCACAACAGTCCCTCGCTCATGCCCCATCCCTCCCTTCCTCTTCCCTCCTTTCTTCCCAGGCCCAGCTCACTGCTCCTGGTATCTCTAACTCCACCCCACCTCTACGACTTGGGGGGACGGGGAATGGAGGATGTGGTCAGTCTCTTACAGATGGGCTCTGCTGCATTTCTCTTCTCAGATGAGGACAATTCCTGGCATTCTTACCCTGCTCCAACACAGGGTCCCTCCCACAGGACATAGTCCTTAACGAACCTCACTGGTGTGGGTTCTTCCCAGCAGCTGTGGCTTCTGCTGATACAGGATCCCTCACATGGGACACAGTCCTCAGTGAATATCTCTGGTGTGGATTCTTCACCATGCTTGCAGTTTCTGCAGATACAGGGTCCCTCCCTTGGGACATGGCCTCTTCTGGACATAAGTTTAATGAGCTTCTTTGGCGTGGGTTCCTCCTCACAGCTACAACTTCTGTGAATGTTGGGTCCCTTCCTCGGGACATGGCCTGCTCTGGCCATAGTTATAAAGAAGAGAATTACTGGCCCTGGCTCAGGGTCCACAGTGAAGAGATTGTGTCTCTCCCATGGGACATGGCCTCCTCCAGCTATAGTCACTGGCCCTGCCTCGGGGTTCTTAGCAAAATGAATCTCTACCCCTGGTGCAGGGTTCGTAGCAAAATGAGTCTCTGTCCTTGATATGAGATCATTATCAAAATGAGTCTCTACTGCTGATGCGGAGTCTTTAAAGAAATGAAAATAAATCTCAGCTTCACCGGTCCTTTCCATAGAATGCAGGGGAGTCTCTGCTCCAGCACACCTCCTCCTCTCTTTCATCACTGACCTTGGAGTCTGTATGGTTTTTTCTCTCACTGTTCCTACTCCTTGCACCACCACCAACCAGAAGAAGAAGAAGGGATAGAAGAAGGAAGAAACAGGAAGAAGAAGGAGGAAGAAGCCTCCTCTTCTGGCCTCTTCTTAAAAAGTGATTGTGGAGATGTCTAATTGGCTCAGCCCCAGAAGTGAGTCTGGCTCAGAGCTGGGGAGAGTTGTGAGTAACTTCTTACAGGAGCCATCTTTACAGCCCCTTCTTCCTTACCAGAAAAGGTTGTCATGTCAAACCATGCCAGTAAACCTCATGGCAAAACCTCATAAGGCAAAGGGCAAGGTCCTGCACATGGATCGGGACATTGTCAAGCACAAATACAGACTCGGTAATGAGTGGATTGACAGCAGCCTTGAGGAGGAAGCCCTGTGGAAATTGGTGGATGAAAAACTGAATATGAGCCAGCAATGTGTGCTTGGAGTCCAATTAGTTAACTGTATCCTAGGCTGTGTCAAAAGCAACACTGTTAGCATGTGGAGGCATACTACTCTCCCACTACTGTGCTCTCATGAGACTCCATCTGCAGTGTTGTCTCCAGCTCTGGGGCCTTCAACATGAGGAGCACATGAAGCTGTTGGAGTGAGTCCAGAGGAGGCCACAAAGATGATTAAAGGGCTGAAGCACCTCTCCTATGCAGATATGCTAAGGGAGTTGGGGTTGTTTAGCTTGAAGTAGAGGAGGCTTTGGGAGACCTTTTAACAGTCTTCCACTTCCTAAAGGGGCCTACAAGAAAGATGGAGGACATTTTACAAGGACATGTAAGTGACAGAACAAGGGCAACGGCTTCAAATAAAAAGAAGGTGAATTTAGATTACATAAAAGAAAGATATTCTTCACTGTGAGGGTGGTGAGACACTGGAACAGGTTATCAAGAGAGGCTGTGGCTGCTCCATTTCTGGAAGCATTCAAGGCCAATTTGGATGGGGCTTTGAGTAGCCTGGTCTTATGGAAGGTGTCCTTGCTCATGGCAGCAGTTTTGGAACTAAATGATCTTGAAGGTCCATTCTAGGCCAAAACATTCTGTGAAAAGATACTATTGTAGAAGCTTGGAGGAGGTAGAACTCATTTTAAGAAATGAAGCACTAAAGAAAAAACTTTGAGGTATAACAAAAGTGCGTATTTTCTTAGTTTTCCTTCTACACAAAAAGAGCTATTTCCTTTTTAAAAAAAAGCGGGGAACACAAAACTCAAGTAAGATTTCTAGTATCTAATGAACAGTTTTTTAATAATTCATATAAAAATGAGATAGATAAAAGTAAGCCATTCTCTAGTTTACTAGAGTATTATTACATTCTTCAGATATATTATTTGGATTCATTTTAATGAATCTTATTCATAAACAGATCTTACTTGTAAATGCATTTTATTATAGCCTAAAGCTGTTCTGTGTGTAAGCCAAGCACGCTACACACTTGCAATAGTTTTTCACTATCCGTTTAATACAGTACTGTGTTTGAGGATAAGATTTGTTCTTTGAGAGGAAGTAAAACACTTTTATTAAATAAAGCCTAATCAGTTTTCTTTAGGAAAATTTGTTGCTTAGTAAATGGAAATTATGTTTCTCATGGTACAAAACTGGGAGGACTGGTTGATTCCCCAGAAGGCTGTGCTGCCATTCAGTGGGATCTCAACCGGCTTGAGAGTTGGGCAGAGAGGAACCTCATGAGGTTCAACAAAGACAAGTGCAGATGCCTGTGGCTAATGGCAACCAATTTATCCTCTCAATTAATTAAAACAATTGCAGAGAAAAAAAAAAAAAGAAAAAGCAGAGGAAGCATATATATACAAACAGTTCCAGGAATTATCTTTATCGTAACTTACAAATATGCAATGGCTTTTGCCAAAACTATGTCACTCTATCATGGTTTGACATGACAGTCTTTTCTAGTAAAGGAAAGGGGCTGTAAAGATGGCTCCCATAAGAAGTTGCTTGCAACTCTCCCCAGCTCTGAGCCAGACCCACTTCTGAGGCTGAGCCAATTAGACACCTCCATGATCACTTTTAAAGAAGAAGCCAGAAGAGGAGGCTTCTTCCTCCTTCTTCTTCCTTCCTTCTTCTATCCCTTCTTCTTCTTCTGGCTGGTGCTGGTGCAAGGAGTAGGAACAGTGAGAGAAAAAACCATGCAGACTCTAAGGTCAGTGAGGAGAGGAGGAGGTGTGCTGGAGCAGAGACTCCCCTGCATTCTATGGAGAGGACCGGTGAAGCTGAGATTTATTTTCATTTCTTTAAAGACCCCGCATCAACGCTAGAGACTCATTTTGATAATGAGTCTGTATCAGGGGCAGAGATTGATTTTACTAAAGCTAACCCCGAGCCAAGGGCAGTGATTGACTTCATTAAAGGTCCTAAGCCAGGGGCAGTGACTATGGCTGGAGGAGGCCGTGTCCCATGGGAATGTCCCAATCACTTCACTGTGGACCCTGAGCCAGGGGCAGTGATTTTCTTCTTTAAAACTATGGCTGTAAGAGGCATGTCCTCTTACACAGAGGGACTCTTTATGACTATGGGCGGAGCAGTCCATGTCCTGAGAAAGCAACCCTATAACTGCAGAAACTGCAACCATGGTGAATGTTTACTAGAAAAGTCCTGTTAGCTCCTTACTTGTAAACTACTTTTCTTCTTTTCTGGTTCCTATTAATCCACATCTTCAACCTCCCTTTCTTTCATCCATGTCATATTCAAGATATATTTGTAAATTTATTTTATGTAAATTCAAAAACTTATTTTTACCCGTTTTGTTTAATTTTCTTCTATTTCAGTTTTCAGTATTTTTTTTTGTTTGCTTCTCCCACTCCTCTTCATCTATTATGTCCAAAGTGTTTTTTCACCTCTTTTATGAGCTTTTCTTTTTCCTTCCTTTATACTTCTTTCCTTGGCAACTGCCTTAGTTGCTTGAAAAGACATGAAAACCCTTGCTTCTGACTGTGGAAGAGAGGACATTAATAAAGTGTGCTTCCTTATTGTGAACAAATACTTTAATGTCAGAGACAGGTTACTGTTAACTTCTATGCTAATATTAAACAAATCCCCAAACATCAAAACCCAAACCTGAGCCTCTGAGAGTTCTCCAGATTTTCTGAGGAGCAAACCTGATTTTATTTTACTCTGAAGGACTGACTTCAGCAATGCCACTTTCAGCATTACTTTACATCAGAGACTCTTTCTCGGAATCAATATAAAGCTACATGTCAATTACTAAATTGAGAGGAAAATTCTCAGATTATCCAATATGTGCTCTCTTTTAAATGAAGCAGCACATGTGGTTATGAATACAAATTTATAGAATGAGTAACTGTATTCTTAATTCCTTCCTTATTTTAAAGATTCCATTGCCATGCACTGTTGACTCATACTACGTATTTGATGTGAAACTGACAAATCCCATAACTATACATTTCACAGCTTGATTGGTCCTGTTCTAACGAGGCAAAAGCTGTAATCCTGTCTCTGATAGTCAGAGAATGGAATTGTAGTATTTCTTAGCACAGCAATCCAGCAGATATTAATTTAGGCCTCAATTTTACTAATCAGACAAGTAAAAGAATAGTTTTATTGTTATGTATATTTCAGTAGCTTAATAAAAAGGAAACAGACAAAAAGTTCAATGGAGGGGAGCATCAATAAATTGCAAAGTAATATTGTGTACATTATTTAAAAGCAAGATTTAAGAATATAGTTCCTATGCATCTCTGATCTCAATATTGCATATCTTACTGTGCTGGAAATAAGTAAGAAATGTGTCATCAAAGAGGTATCTGTTGTTAGTTTTAATTCTTATGTACTAGTCCATCTGCATCACCATAACATTATGAACTATTTAACTTTCAGTTAACTTGTTGTTGAGGTATAACCACGATCTTTTATCAGTTTGGATTTTTCATACTCAACATCACAATCAAATCAGTTTCACTGGCTGATGACCCTGACATGTGGGATTCCTTGTCATTTGACAGATCCATCAACAGCAATCCTCCATAGCACAACCCCAGCACAAAACAAGAGGCTGATGCATGGCACTCTAACATAAAAGAACAAACAACTTTTTTTCCCCCTGTAAAATTCTCATACCTAGCCATCAGATCTGTGGAAACTCAGGGATAACATGTCATCAATTGTAATGATTTTTAGTCTTTTCCTGCTGTTAGAAAGTAAAGGTTTGCAGATGATGCAACTCTTAAAACCTCTATGTACAGGATACCTGGGAAAGTCATGTGAGAGTGTTGTAGACATCTGGAAGATCTCAGGTTGTAATGCGAGAGGTGGAGGGTACAGAAGAGGCAGGGATGGTGTGGAGTGAAAGGAGGTGCTTGTGTTAGCAGATAAAAGAGCATGGTGTAAACAATTAGTTAGAATAAAGCATCATCCATACTGTGTATGTAGTGATTTGCCCCCTCAGCATGGGAGGGCTGAGTGATCCGTGCGGGCAGCCTGGTGATATTGCAGGTAGCGGCAACATAAGAGAAAGCTTGAACTCTTTTAAAACAATAAAAACATTGTAAAATTCTTTAAGTACAAAGACATAATCCATTTCTTCGTTCACTCATACTTCAGCCATGTTGAAAATGGCTTACACAGTAAATTGGACACCGGATTTCCATGCTCAGTAAGAATTACCTTGAATTATATAAAGGGATATACCTGTTACTTAAATTATGAAAGGGTAATCACATGAGACCTGAGCGTCATAAAGAAAATACAGTTTATCATAATCTTTAGCTGGCTTCCTTTCAACACTTCTTTCTTCACAATAAATGTTTACTTACTATTAAAAAATGACTTAAAACTGAATATTTTTAATGAAATCTGCATTTAATTTAGCCCTGATTCAAAGAAAAACAATAGTCACAGTCAATAAATATGCATGTTATTCAGTCTAAAAATACTTGTCAAAGAAAATAACCTGTGATTCCTTTTCAAAAAATCAGCCTCCTACTACTTTGATCTTAAATAAGCCACACAACATGTATAATCTTGCACAATCACTAACTATGAAGTGGAGATTTGCAATTTAAATTTCTATTTTTATGTAAGGAAAAAGCACTCATTTGTATCTTTACATTTTGATTACTTTACTTTGTTTTCAAAGTCAGTCATCTGTAGCAGTATTTGTTTTTCACCCAGATAAAAAGCCATTTAAAATCCAGATTCATGAAACTATTGACTGCATCATCAGAGAAAAAAATAAAAAAAAATTAAAAAAGAGATGATCTTCAGTTCATTATTATTTTTTCACCATTAATATTTTTTTTGCTCTAGGGTAATTATATCATCGGCACACATTCACTTTAGCTTTTGGTTCAGTCATCAAATGAGACCTAGACTTTATAAATTACATAATATCACATTACCTTGTTGATTCTCAAGCCATAAATGCAGAGGGGAAAAAGAAAACCCAGCACATCTGTATTAACCATCATTATCTACATTTTCATCCCACCATACCTTCTACCCTGTTCTTATGCATTTACTCTGTGTTGGTAGGTGTTATAATATAATTCCAGTCATCTACAACTAAGAAAAATGAACATGTTGCCAGTTTCCCAAATTTGACTTTCCCTTTCATCAAGCTCAGTACCTTCCTTCTTTGTAAACATGAAACAATACTGTTTTTAGTTTACCAACAGAAGCACGGATCACTAAGGCTGACCTTGTGTATTTTGTGTGTCTTCAGGAATTTTATTTTAGAAGTCATTGAAAGCTGGATTTAACTCAGGCTTCCTTTGACTGTTATGACCTCTTCACTTGAACATTATGAGCAAGGATTACAGCCCAAGTTAATAAACTGTAGTTCCTCTATTGATAATATTTTCTCCATTCCTACTTATTTTATGAAATTCAAATCTTCGCAGAGAACCACTTATTTGTCCACAACTGACCAAAAGTCTCCTACAATGGGAAGCTGATCATGTGATTTCAAGCTGAAATCCACAAATTACTGCCTTGCACAAGGCACTTTCAGGTGCAAAATTCTCTGTTTTACAGTCCCGCTCCAATCTTCCCATCTTACCCTTGTTTAACCCATAGAATTTGTTGTGTGTGAGAAAGTTCATATGAGAGCTAGGCAATGTGACAAACAGTGTATTTTGATGTTCATAGCTGAAAGAAGTGAAAAGCTTGAGGAGCTAGACTAAGTGAAGTAGCTATTCAACTGTGGTGACCTGAAGGTAAGAAAAATATTTTTCTAGAACCTTTGACATATCTAAGATTTGTTTTACAATAGTGAAAAAAGTTACTTGTGTTTAGATGCTGTATCTCTGCTTGGAAAGCAGTTCTAGTGACAGTTCTACCCAGTATCCTTTGAAATTAGGTTTATAAAGGCTGAGGATTTTCAGCTCTGCAAGTTAACCTATGTTGTTCATAATACAGTGTATCTTATTTTGGCAAACATTTATTAAGTAGTTTTTCCTTTAGAAATACTAAAAGGAAAACTATTATTGTTCAATTTAATCTTATTAAATTATCTCTGTTATCTGATCGTCTTCTACCTGATCTTACTGGGAAAGTTAATTTTGTTTTGTCTGTCTTTTCGGTGAACAAGTAGGTTCAAATTCTCTATTTGAGAAAACCAGCTTCTATCACTAGTATCTATTAATGACAATACAACACTTTGGAAACTTTGGATGAAGAATATTGGTACTGCTGTTGTATAGATGAATTGTTTTTTCTGAAACAGAATGGGTATACATTTGAGAATAGAGTTACCAAAGCAATTTAAAAAAAAAAAAAGTAAAAATATATAATTTGGAGGAAGAAAAGGTGTCTAGACAGCTTTTGCATTTGAGAGCTTAAAACTTTATTGATATGTCATCTGGATGACTATGAACTTTAACTGTCTTGCAATTCTGCCAAAGAAATGTTTTCCGGTTGCTGTTTTAAGCAGTTCACTGTGTAAGTTGACAACAGGAACAAAAGACTGATGTATACTGTTGTAGGAGAACTTTCTTTGCTCTTTGTCAGATCCTCAGATAATTCAGACATTACCTATATGATATGTCACTTCTCTTGAGCACAGGAAAAAGTTCTAGTGGGTTTCTTTATAGCATTTCTTTAGCTGACAGGTGACTCGATTTCTTAACTTCATGAAAAGGTAAACTCAGAATGAATTGGATTCAGAATCAGCTTGAATTGAATTAATTTTAGACTAAGATATTTTGAAAAGAACAGTTGAGTTTCATATACTTTTAGCTTGTTCAAAATGTTTTTTTTTTTAATCAAAACTTGGTGGAGATTCTGGTTTGGAATTTTTTTCTGGGGTAATTTATTTCCCAGAGACATACTTCCAAAACATATCTTAATTAATTTGTACTATTTGTACATCAGTTTGTAGAGTACAATTTGTGCATCAGTTGTAGAGTCTCCTTCTCTGGAGGTTTTCAAAATCTATCTGGATGTGTTCCCATGTATCCTGATTTTGGCTGGGATAGAGTAATTTTTCTTTCTACTAGCTGCTAGAAGGGCTATATTTTGCGTTTGTGTTGAAGAGAATGTTGATAACACAGGCATGTTTGGTTATCGTTGAGCAGTGTTTACAAGCATTAAGACTGTTTCTGCTTCTCACCTTGTCCTGCCAACCAGCGTGCTGGGAGGGTCAGAGTAGAAGCCTATGTGTGCACAAGAAGCTGGGAGGGAACGTGATCAGAAGAGCTGACTGGGACTAGCCAAAGGACTATTTCATACCCTAGCAAGTCATGCCCAATATATGAACTGGGGAGAGTTGGCCTGGGGGGGTGGATCATTGCTGAGTCATCAATTAGAGAGTGGTGAGTAAATGCATTAGGCATTGCTTGTTTTTTGTCTTAGGTTCTGTTTATCATTATTATAATTATTATTATTATTTTATTATACAGTTGCTACATTTTATTTTATTTTTTTTATAATTGCTTTTATCTTAACATACAAGTTTTGATTTTGTTTTCCTGTTACCCTCTTTATGCTGCAGGAGGTGTGGGGAGGGGAGGGTGAGTGAATGGCTGCATGAGGCTTCCTTACTGTCTGGGCTTGAACCACAATGCTGTGTAATCTGATTGAGGTGAACCTGCTTTAGCAGAGGTGTTGCACTAGATAACCTCTAGAAGTCCTTTCCAACCCTTACCATCCTCTGATTCTGTGATTAGTATTTAAATGACATAGATTGTCAGTGAGATGAGATTCTCTGTACCTGAACTAGTTAATAGACTATTTCTGAGTCTGTAAGAACTGAAAATCAGTTGAAAATTTAATCCTTATTTGTTCAGGAATTCAGAATACATTATTTAATGTCTATTTTAATTTAGCAAAACAATTGCCACGTTATAATGATATGTAGTTCATCTAGCCCAGGTCCTGTCACTGACAATGACCAAAGTAGTTTCCATAAATAACTCTTAAGGGACAGCTTGTCTCTAGTAATCAGAAAACAAAGCCATTGTTTACTGGTTCAGAAAGATATGAAAAAGCATTATTTATAAATTATCATTTATGTTTGGTGCACAATTAGATTAATCGATTTAATTAACAATTCCTTATGATCATTACAGGACACAAACCAAATTGTTATCTGAGCTATGTTCGTTTTCAACCTAATATATTTGGAACTTTCGGCTTTTCAGAATTTCCTCCACTGTCACTGGGTTTGGCAGCAAAGTTAAACATAAGGAAGACAGAGAAAGCCTAAGCTCTTTTGTTACCAATAACCTGACATTTTTAGACCTCAAAGTGAAGCAAACTATGTAAGGCCTGATTTGAGAGACAATCATGAACTCTGTGTTAAATTTTACACTCTTGAGGTGGTATTTCCAACCTTAGTTCTGTTTCACCAGTTTTATTTTGTCTTGGATATGTTCAAACTTAAATGTTGTTCTTTGGGTATATCATCAACGTAAGGAAAGTGAAGCCTCAAATTAGAAAATAATACTTTCCTGAAGATTAATTGACATATTGAACTGCACACAACTGCAGTAACAGAATGGCCTAATGATGCTAAAGATGTGAGATTAATTGCTCTCTCATATTCACTTTAATTGAAGAGTAACAATTGAGCTGACAGGCTAATTATTACAATTTTCCAGGTCTCTGCTATAATAATAGTCATAATCTTACTCATCAGTCAAAGTGTAACCCTTATAAGGCTTTTGCTTTTTAAAACTCCAAGACTGTTTTATCATTTAAAGTACACCGACTCCTAACATTAAAAGACCAAGGGCACTTTGTCATCTGAACCTCTCTTTCACATTTCAAGTAACTACTTCAAAGTTCAAACTACTTCAAAATTACTAATGAAACAAACATTGTAGATTCATATTATAATTATGACCTAACTAGAAAATTTGGAGCTTGCCTGTTCTTAGCTTTTTCACAGTTTTAAAATTTTCCCAGTAACATATTTCAGGAGTCCAGGACAGATAACTGAGAAGCAGGAATTAAAGTTAGAGCTCCTGTCTTTAACTGGATGGTGGCTATGAATGCTGGCACAGAATTAATAATGATATTATTATTTTTCTATTTTGTACACTTATAAAAAATTGTTTTGTAAAAGTAAAAGAATATTCCTGGTAATGGAGATAAGACAAGATCAGAATTTTTGGACACCATTTGATCGATGGAGTACATTTAGAAGAAAAAAAGGTTTTAAAAAATGACAATAAATGCCTCAAATTCCCCCTCATCCTCACAACTAAGATCTTACTTTCATTATAATGAACAAAAGCCTTTTGCCATCAATTGGTTTAGGCTTAAGACACAACATATCCTTTTCAACTCAAATGTTTATACTTTTACTTAATCCTTTACTTATCAACTGTACATTCCTTGGTATTGAATCTAAATGAAACAGAGCTCTGTAACCTTTTTTTGCTTAAAGGAAAGTTGACTTTTGGCTGTGTATCATGAAGGAAAGAAAATCTTCAGAAATAGCAATTCTTACTTGTTTCTTGTGTTGAGACACATATACCCATTAGATATATATACGAAAAGAGACTTGAAAGATAGACTCAGAACTTGTTTTGTCATGCCAAGTACTGCAGGTTGAAAGTCATAGCCCACTTGTGGTGAAACAGGAGAAAGATGTTCCAGAGAAAAGGGCAAATTCAGTTATTAACACAGAGAACCATGTCAATAATTGCACTGACATTACCATTGATCCAATAAAGAGTTTGTCTTTGTTTGATGAAAGGGAAAAATAAATTTCTCCAGTTTGCATGGTTAAGATTGAAACTAAATCTAGTCAGGCTTACCAAAAGAAAATTTGATGGTAAAACAGCCGCTCAGAGGTATGGTGAGAAGCTGCTCACTTTTTTAACTCTGGCATATAAATGATGATGCTTATGTTTGCTAATGTCATTGGCAAAGTTAATTCAATGTCTCAGAAGACCACGAGTAAGCCAGCATTAATGAGTAAATATCCATATTCAGGCATTGAAGGAATATTCCAAGAATTTCCAAGTTGTATAGCTGAACCTTTTGAAGCATAGTGCAGTGAGAAATGGCTCAAAAAAAAGAAAATTAGAAATCTTATAACCTTTAGAAGAGACCACAAAGATTGTTATGTCATGCTCTAGCTCTCTTTTGCCAAAATGCACACAGTGCTCCAGGCTTTTAGAGCATTGTTACTTTCCTCCTTTTCAAGCAGTATCTTTCAATTCATCTTGCCAAGAAACATCGATTTTTCATCCCTAACCCTTCTTTTGATGTCCAGGCTTTACCTTCACCACCCTTACAGAGGGATGATTTGTAAGAACCTTGCCTATGTCAGCCATATTAAAATGGGTTTACTCTTTCCTAAGAGCTTACTTGCTATCTGTTCTTTTGTGACACCAATATTTTTCAGTTACATGTGTTGAAGTATATCACTTTATTAAATATATTATGCTCTTATATTCTTTCTTAGCCTTCATTAGTCTTAATTTAGTAACTACTGCTGCTTGATTACCTGTTGTATTGAAGAACTATTTAGACAACAATTAAAACACAAGCTGTAATTAATTAATTGGGAAAATACTATAGGATTTGTTTTGTCTATATTGTTGGTTGGATTAATCTTTTAAAAACTTGTCTTGCTATCACATAAACTAAAAAAGCTGACAAAATGAAACAACCAATTTCATGTTGATTAGATGACAGTATAAGAACTTCAGTGGCAGCAGAACATTTCTGCAGTTTGCTTTTAAAGTTTTAATCCATGTGTTATAAAGTGAGAAAAAACCAATAGTCTTGCTTGTGGAGTCCTTTACTTCAATTTCACCCTGAATTTTTCTTCATTCAAACCCAATATTTTGGTAATCTACTATGTTGACTTTGTTTCTTCATGTTCTTCTTTTCAACTGACTTCTCACTAAATTGTGTGTGGTTTCCATAGGTCTCATTCACATTGGTTATCAATGAAACCTTGCAAGTCTCAAGCTGCCACCATCTGTGGAAGGAGTTTTACCAAAGGTTCATAATCACTCATTTTCTGCTCTAAAGCCAGTAGCAACAGCAGGCCATCTGTCAAAAAGGTGAGGAATGCCTGAGGACATAGAAGTTATATCTTCCAAATGGTGGATAAGCACACAAGCAAGGACTGCACTAAACAGCAGTGGTATATAGGCATCTTCTGTAGTATTAAAAATTGTTACTCACCAAACTGAAGTAGGGCTTTTTTTTTGTTTGTGTGTTTGTGGCTTTTTTTCCTGAATGATTACAATGTGTATTTTTTCCTTACTGTGAAGTAGAGCTCAGTATATTAATTCTGAGAATGGTTTTCATTGAAGTATATCATAAATAAATGGCATGTTTGTAACACCTAAAAAATCAAATAATGAATCTTGTTTATATCCCTTACTAATCCTCATCTAAATCAGATCTTTACACCTAGTCACAGTGAAGAGCATCTTATTGTTTCTCTAAGCAATAGGTTTCCAAGCCTGTGAAAAACCTTCAGAAAAAAGAAAATCAAACCATCAAATAAACATAGACTGTATTTAGGACCCAGTTCTAATGAAATTTTTTAGCCTTTTTTAGACAAGTCATCATGAGTTCTTTCATTTGCCAATACACAGTTACTGCATTGTAATTGAACATGCTGAAGTTTTAGGAAGATTTAACCAATAAGTTCAAGGAAAAAGATGTAATGATCTAAATAGGAGGAATTGTGTCTTGTGCAAAATACCTAAATCATAGATTTAATGTTTTAAAAATATTGTAAAACTAATGGAAAACAGAACTAGCCCTTCATGAACGAAAATCCACAGATAGCAATTTTAACACCACAATGATACCTGATCTTTAAGTGATCAAAAGAATGAGAGAGTTATTGTCCTGGTTTAGCAAGGAGCAGCTTTTGCTTTGGTAACAGGGGGAGCGGGTTACAGTGAAGACCCAGTAAAGAGTTCTCAGACTCTCCCCCAGCTCCTGGGTTCACACCCACCTCGGGCCAGGCTGGGCCAATCTGGCGCCTCTGCCATCACTATTTAGGACGGGAATTTGAAGTGCTGGCAGGAGGTGTAAGAGATGACAAGATGGAGATGACCACGCAGACCCTACGGCCAGAGAGGGAGGGAGGAAGGAAGGAGAGGCGGTGGACCAGAGACCCCTCTGCAAGCCGTGGCAAAAGTGCAGGTTGTACCCCTGCAGCCCATGGAGGGCCATGGCAGGACTGGGGGTTGCCAGCGGCTCCGTGTGGGTCAGCCCAGACAGGTGAGGGACTGTGTGGGGAGATGACCATGGCACAGGCCGTGCTGGAGAGCCTGCGGGCCGCAGAGCAGCCCCACACGGGAGGTGGAGAGGAGCTGCAGCCTTTGGGATAAATACACTTTAGAGCAGCCCGTGCAGAGCTGCTGTGTGCGTGAGGTACCCCATGGACGTGCAGGGAGGACAGGTGTGGAGCCCACCTGCCCTGAGGAGGGACAAACGGCAGAAGCTATTGGGAATAGACTGACTGAAACCCTCACTCCCTGCCCCCACCCCAGGCTGTTCATGGGGGGAGGAGGTAAAAACCCTGGGATCAGGGCTCAGAGCCTGGGAAGAGGGGAGGTGTGACAAGAAGGTGTTCTTAAAAGGGCTGGTCAGAGTCTTCATTGTTGTACTACTCCGTGTTGGTTTTGGTTATGTTTGGGGTTTTAAGGTTATGTTTTAGTTGATGTTGCATTAAATTATTTTCAGTTTTCTTCCCAAAGCCCAGTAGCCTGCTCTGTTTTGTCCTGGTCCTTAAGCTTCAATTAAGCTCTCCCTGCCCTTTGGCAATTCTCAGTCTCATTAGTACTTGAGGCTAATCATGGTCTTTTGTTCCCTGATGGGCCTAACCCACGACAGTTATGTACCAGGAGCTATGAACAATATATCATCCACACATGCCAAAACCAAGACATGAGACAGATATGAAAAGTATCACAAAACAGCCAGGATGTGCAATGCTTGTCTAATGGAGTAAAGACTAAATATCTAGTTTCAATATTAGCTGTCGAGTAATAGGTTTTTTGTGTACTCTGAAACCCAGTTACATATTAACTTTTGTAGGCAGGTTAAAGAAATGATGTCAGAGTTGAGTTATTCACATGATGGCATTTGTGGAGATGCTGGGTAAAAGGGCAATGGTTAGCAAATTTATCCTGAATATTTGCTACTGATTAAGGAGTTTCTTAGCAAAGAATGCAGAAATTAACCTTTATGTAAAGATCATCTTGCAGTGAAATAACATAATACTTAATGAAATTGACTTCACCACTTTACAAGGTACCGTTGCCTTACAAATATAAGTATATAGGCTTACAAATATAGGGCTATATATCCTCAGAGACATCCACAGAGTTCAATATTATAAGATTTCTTATACTGAACTGTTCCCGTTAGTTTTATTCCCTGCACTAAATACATGGAAAATGCATGGAATATGTTGAATATATAATCCAATGTTATCAAATCAGTTATCTAGGATAGCTATTTCCTTAGGAAAGTTTGCAAGCTAAATTGAAGCTAAAAAATTTACTTCTCAAAAAATACAAGTCAACATCAACACAGAGAGCCCGGAAAGCCCAACAAATACTGAAGTGGATTTTGTGACAAATCACAAGGATATCAGCCTTAAAAACCTGAGTACTGGCTCTGGAAATTTTTCAGTTATTCTTCTAAACAATGTTTGATATCTTCAGTGTCTAGAAAATGTACTTTCCTCATTCTTATTTCGTTTATCAGAATCAAAAGTCTTTTCAGAGAATTTCAAAAACCCACAATGTACTGAATCTTATACAAAGATATGGTTTTGAACCATTTTCCTGAACAACAACAAAAAAAAGATGTTGCGCTTAGTGTAAGGGAAAGATGTGTTATATAATAGATATTTTTAAATCTCTAATATTCAGAACTAATGTGACTGAAGGTTAATTCTTGTGCACAATGTGACAGAGTTAAATTGGTTGTTGGGGTTTAAACCCAGCTTGCAATAAAGCATCATGCAGCTGCTTGCTCACTCCTCTCTCCCACAGTGGTATAAGGAAGAGAAAATACAGAAAAGACCCTCTTGTATTGTGATAAGGACAGGCAGTGATCACTCAGCAATTATATTGAAGAGCAAAAAAAGACGACAAAATCAATTTCATCCACCGCCAACCACAACCAGAGCAGATGATGAGAAATGCAACCAGATCTTAAAAACACCTTCCTTCTACCATATCCATCTTCTTGGGCTTAGCTCTGTTCATAATTTCTCTACTTTCTTGCCTCCAGTACAGGCAGTCAGAGAAAGCGAGTTTTGTCAGTTTGTAACAAATGGTTTCTGCCGCTTCTTCCTCTTCAGTGCAGAACTCCTCATATTCTTCCCCTGCTCCAATGAATTGTCCCTCCCATGGGTATAGTCTTCCAGAAACCTTTCTAATGTCAGTCTTTCTCAAGAGCTGCAGCTCCTCATAGACCCCTCAAGTGTGGGTATCCTCTGTGGCTAGGAGAACTTAAGGCACTTGCAATGCCATTTCCCCCCAGTCACTGCCACTCTGGACACAGCCACACCTCTGCTGTGGGGTTCTCCATGACCTGCTGGCAGATATCAGTTTCAATGTTGTCCTCCATGGAGTGCAGGGGGACAGCTACCATCTGTAGTGGTTTTGCCTAGGCTAGTTTTCTTTTGGTAGCAGGGGGGCTACAGGGGCAGCTTCTTTCTGGCTTGAAGTTGCCAGAAGCTTCCCCAGTAGCTGACAGGGCTAGGGCCAGTCAATTGGACCCTGCACCTGACCCAGGCCTGACCAATTAGTGATGAAGGTAACACCTCTGTGAATAACGTATTTGAGAAGGAGAATGAGTTGTTGCACAGTTGCAAAACTGCAGCAGCAACAGGGAGGGAGAATGAAAACATCTCAGCAGACACCAAGGTCAGTGGAGAAGGAGGGGAGGAGGGTGCATAGGCACTGAAAAGGCTCCTCTTTGATATGTAGTGAGGACCATGGTGAAGCACACTGTGGCCCTGCAGTCCATGGAGGACCACTGGGAAACAGAGACCCACTCGCAGCCCGTGGAGGAGCCCACTCTGGAGCAGGTGGATGCCTGAAGGAGGCTGTGACTCCATAAGAAGTTCATCCTGGAGCAAGTTCCCGGCAGGATCTGGGAGCCCATGGGGGAGGTGTCCATGCCAGACCAGGTCTGCTGTCAGGACTTATGATCTCATGAGGGACACAGGCTGGAGCAGTCTGTCCCTGAAGAACTGTTCTCCCCGTGGATGACCCATGTTGAGGCAGGGTGTGAGGAGATGCCCCAGTGGGAGGCCCCACGCTGAAGCAGTTCATGAGGAGCTGTAGCCCATGGGAAGGATCCACATTGGAGAAGTTCATGAGGGACTGTCTCCTGTGGAAGGGACCCCACAGTGTAGCAGTGGGAAGTGTGATGAGGCCTCCCACTGAGAAGAAGCAGTGGCAAAGTTCATCTGTAATGAACTGACCATAACCCCCATCTGATGGGGAGGAAGGAAGAGGCGTTCGGAGAAGAGGAGAGGTGGGGGGAGGTGTTTTTAAGATGGTTTTATTTCTCATCTCCCTGCTTTAATTGTTTCTTTAATAAATCAAACCTTTTTCTCCCTAAGTTGGGTCTGTTTTGTCTGTGACGCTAATTTCTGAGTGATTTCTCAGTCCTTAACTCACAAGCCATTTATTATATTTCTCTCTCTCTCCTGTCCAGTTTTTTTTGGGGGGGGGGGGTTGATTTTATGACTGGGTAGACATCAGGCTAAACCACCACACCATCTCACCATGGGACACAGGGGTCTCTGCTCAAGCCCATTTTCTCCTCTCTTTCCTCACTGACCTTGGGGTCCACATGATTTTTTCTCTCCCATCTTACTTCTTCTCATCCTATCACCTACTTCTGCTGACAATTTTCGATTCTTAAATTCCTTATCACAGAGGCAATTGATTGTCCTGGCCTGTACCAGAGGTGGGTCTGACTTTGAACTAGAGGAGATTTCAACAACTTTCTACTGAGGCCAACACTTCAGCTCCTCTCTCGCTACAAAAAATCCAACCTCACAAACATAAAATAATTGTATGTTAAAGAATATTGTCGATGTAAAGGGTTGATTTTGTTTAAAATGATAATCAAATAAATTTCCATTGCAAAAATATAATTGGTACTAGATCAAAGACGTAAGCATTTAAAAAACTTTAAAATATCAAGGACTCAGTGAAAAAGCACTCAAGAGTATGAAACTGAAGTTATAGTGACAAAACCTTGAAAATGTCTTAGAGAACTTTGTCATCTCAATGATTTTTTAACATGGTTTTTTAAATTGAATATTTTTATACAGTAAGAAATGTGACATTATTTAAAGTTGCATAGTAGCTTTCACTTCCTCTCAGCTTTATGTTGCCTTTAACGTTCCAAAGGTATTAAGCATAACTTTTTATTTACTATCTTTACCTGTTGCTCTTCTTTTATAAATTTCCTTAAATCTGAGCAAAAACTGTAAAAGCAGATAAGGAGTTTCAGATGTAAACATAGCTGAGAGCAAAAAATCAAAATCTGGCATTGAAAATTTCTCTGACAGACATATTTACCGTTCATTTGAAACTACTGGCTACTGTAATCTTCATTATTGTTTGCTTGTGGTTTGGTTTTTTTGAAGATGAGAGATGTCTACTCAATTGCTTTGTCTGACTATTAAATAGGATAGTGATGGAAAAGGTGAATAGCTGTTTGAAATGCAGATCTCTCTTATATTCTTGTCTTAGGTTCAACATTTTGTGGTTTAAACATAAATATTGTGAAGTACCTACATCCTTTGGGAGAATGGGAAACTGTTGGAAGCTGATATTGGTTTTTTATTATGGTATTTCCACCTAAGTAAATATCCCACACATGTAATAGGGAGTGAAGTAGTTTACATATGTGTTTTTAACAGATTATAAATAAATTTGTGCTACTCCCATGTAAGTTTGTTCCCAGTGTTTATAATTTTCCATAAAGACCTTGCCTTGCTTTGCTACGTTTTTATATCCTTAATCATGACCAAACTAAACATTTAAGTGTTAGCACAGGAAACTTGGAAGCACATATAATGTTGAAGGAAGAAAAGTTAAAGGATTTTAACATCAGTCAGTAACAGTGACAAAAGATTCTCTATTTTTCATTCATTAAGACTCTTGAATTAGATGAACCGTTGTTAATGGATTTAACAAAAATGAAGGAAACCTAAAGCTCATAAATCATTCTTTGCTTTTCATTGATTCTTTAAGTACCAAGTACTTACAGTACTAAGTAAAACTAAAAACTTTACTCTGTGAAGTAATTATTAAAATATATTAAGAAAATCTTTTAATGCTGTGTTACTTTTTGATCTAGGATACAATTCACAGTCTACCACTATTTTTCCAAAATTGCTTCAAATCCTAAATTTACAGAGATGTACTACATGAAGTAACATAGGAAAGGACAGGTGACGTTCCTAGGACGTGAGAAAGGCCAATGCCACTCCAGTCATCAAAAAGAGCAGAAGGATGACCTGGGAAACTACATGCCTGTCAACCTCATCTCCATCCCTGGAAAAGTGAATGAACAGCTCATCCTCAGTGCTTTCTCTAAACACACAAAGGAAAAGATGGTTATCGGGGAAGTCAACAGGGATCCATCAAGGGGGAATCCTGTTTGACCAAATGGAGCGTTCTATAAGGGCATAACTGACTGGATAGATGAGGGGAGAGCAGCAGATATCAACTACCTTGACTTTGTCAAGGTTTTTAACACTATCTCCCACAACACCAGAAGCCTCAGGCAGTGTGGCTTGGATGAGTGTACAGTGAGGTGGATTGAGAGCTGGCTGAATGACAGAGCCCAGAGGATGGTGATCAATGGCACAGTATCGAGTTGGAGGCCTGTGGCCACTGGAGTCCCACAGGGATGGGTTCTAGGACCAGTCTTGTTAAACTACTTCATCAACAACCTGGATGAGGGGATTGAGGGTACCCTCAGCAAGTTGGTTGCTGACACCAAACTGGGAGAACTGGCTGATTCCCCAGAAGGCTGTGTTGCCATTCAGTGGGATCTTGACCAGCTTGAGGGTTGGGCAGAGAGGAACCTCATGAGATTCATCAAGGACAAGTGCAGAGTCCTGCATTTAGGAAGGAGCAACCACACGCACCAGTACAGGCTGGGGGTGACCTGCTGGAAAGCAACTCCGCAGAGAGACCTGGGAATGCTGATTGATAATAATCTAACCATGAGCCAGCAATATGCACTCGTGACCAAGAAGGCCAATGGCATCCTGGGATACATGACGAAGAGTGTGACCAGAAGGTCGAGGGAGGTTCTCCTCCCACCCTCCTCTGCCCCAGTGAGGCCTCCTCTGGAGTCCTGTCTGCAGTTCAGGGCTCCCGAGCTCAAGACTCCAGAGCAGGGCCTCCAAGACGATCAGGGGACTGGAACATCTTCCTCATGAGGAAAGACTGCGGGAACTGGGTCTGTTTAGTCTGGAGAAGAGGAGACTGACGGGTGAGTCTCATTAATTTTTACAAATATCTAAATGGTGGATGTCAGGAGGTTGGGGCATTCTCTTTTTTATGGTATCTAGTAACAAGAAAAGGGGTAATGGGATAAAGCTGAAACAGAAAGAGTTACATTTAAACATAAGTAAAAACTATTTTACTAAGAGAGTGATGGATCCCTGGCACAGGCTGCCCAGAGAGGTTGTGGAGTCTACTTCCTTGGAGGTCTTCAAGACATGTGCCTGTGTGACCTGATCTAGGTTGACCTGCTTCTGCAGGAATGTTAGACTAGAGGTATAAAGGTCCCTTCCAACCCCATCATTCTAACCAAAAAACTCCACCAATCTAGTTTTATATTTTTTTTTTAAATGAAGAACTTAGAAATACTAATTGTAGAAAAGATGTGTTTAAACCAGAAATTTTCTGAAAATATGCAGGGCTTTAGGACTACATCAGAGCCAATGAAACAAGTAATTGGAGCAAGCAGATGGATTAAATTAAGCTGTTTTCTGTTTTCCTCTGAAAAACAATGGGCAACTGCAGATGAATCTCCATCCAAATTTTTGTCTGTAGAATTTGCAGTTTCAGCTTTCCCATTGCTTTATAAAAAATTACTTTCCTGTGTGAGTGGTTTACCTTCTACGAAGAGTAACTTTTTAATTATCCTCAGTGATTGTATGGAGAAAGCTTTTAACCAAGAAATATGCCTGTTCATCTGAGATATAGCAAATGATATTAAAGTACATTATCAAGTGATAATTCCCAACCTTTATAATTGACTAAGGATTTTAGGCATTTAGAAAGGAGAGTGAAATTATGGAAACGATAGAAAATATTTATGTGACAGATTGTTAAGGAGACTA
Organism: Colius striatus; assembly: GCF_028858725.1. Lineage (NCBI taxonomy): Eukaryota > Metazoa > Chordata > Aves > Coliiformes > Coliidae > Colius > Colius striatus. The sequence continues at coordinate 20,258,138 of NC_084790.1, forward strand.
TCCTTTGTATACATTACATATTAAAATAAATGAAAATAAAATATATATGTATATTCCAGCTCTTGAAATCATATGTAGGACACAACTTTGTACTGTTTATTAGAGAAATTCAACTTACTTTCAGTATTAATGAGAGTATCCAGATAATAAGCAACTGGAAAAAGATTCATCAGATCAATATTTTGTTTCCTTCTGTCCTGGTTTAGGCCCATCAGGGAACAAAGACCACGATTAGCCCCGAGTACCGAAGAGGCTGAGAATTGCTCAAGGGCAGGGAGAGCTTAACTGCCGCTTAAGATTCAGGGCAAAACAGACCAGGCTACTCGGTTTGGGGAAGAAAACAGAAAATAATTTAATGCAACATCAACTAAAGCATACCCCCAAAAAGCCAAAACATAACCAAAGTGAAACAACACAGAGTAATACATCAATGAAGAGTCCAACCAGCCTTTTTAAGAACACCTTCTTGCCACACCTCCCCTCTTCCCGGGCTCAGAGCCCTGATCCCAGTGTTTTTACCTTGCCCCCCCCCGAACGGTTCGGGGGGGCAGGCAGTGGGGGGTTTCAGTTAGTCTGTTCCTGATAGCTTCTGCTGTTTGTCCCTCCTCAGGACAGGTGGACTCCGCACCAGTCCTCCCTGCAAGTCCGTGGGGTAACTCACACGCATGGCAGCCCTGCACGTGCTGCTCTGACGCGCACTTATCCCAAAGGCTGCAGCTCCTCTCTGCCTCTCGTGTGGGGCTGCTCTGCGACGTGCAGGCTCTCCAGCACGGCCTGGGCCATGGCCGTCTCCCCACACAGTCCCTCGCCCGTCCGGGCTCACTCACACGGAGCTGCTGGTAACTCTCAGTCCTGCTATGGATCTCCATAGGTTGCAGGGGCACAGCTGCATTCTCACCACAGCTTGCAGAGGAGTCTCTGGTCTATTGCTTCTCCTTCCTTCCTCCTTCTCTGGCTGAAGGGTCCGCGTAGTCGCCTCCATCTTGTATCACTCTTACACCTCCTGACTCGCATTCCGAATTCCCGTCCCCTAAATAGTGATCGCAGAGGCGCCAGATTGGCCCAGCCGGGCCGGAGGTGGATGTAAACCCAGGAGCCGGAGGAGGGTCCGCAAACCCTTTACCGGGTCTTCACTGCAACCCGCTCCCCCTGTTACTAAGCCAAAAGCTGCTCCTTGCTAAACCAGAACACTTTCTGGGAAGTAGATAGCTCTTGAAATCTTGAAGATTTTCTCAATTTCTCTGCTTTTAAAATTGTGATAATAATATTTAAAATCTAAAAAGCAAAACCAAGCTGTTAGTTGATACATTTTTTTGGAATTTAATCCACAGACTGGTGAGAAAGCATCTAGAGCACTAAATTACTTGATATTCATTGGAAATTTCATTTAAGTAGTTGACTAGTTTAATGTAAATGATTTTCTTAAAAAAGAAACAAACAAAAACCAATCCAAACTAAGCTAGTAATTCAAGGAAGCTTAAACAAAGCAATTTCAACTTGAACTTTGTGGAGACTATGTGCATGAAAACTACCAAAATGTCATCATATTTACTTTATGTCATTCATATGCTGAACAATTTTGATAAATATCTTCACATAGCAAGTTAAAGAGTCAAATATTTTGTATACTTGGTTCAGAACTGGATAAGAAATCTGTCCTTCACAAATATGACCTGAAGAGAGTTTTGTCTTTAACTAGGTTAAAGACATTTCTGGACCAATTCTGGATCACAGAGACAATATTCTGAAAAAAATACATGCTTATCTACAGGGTTGTTTTTCTCAGTGCATTGAAATTTGTTTGAGAATTCAATGTGGCAAAAATTTTGTTTTGAACGTGCTGGACTGCTAGGCAAGAGTGTCACGATCTCCTGTTGGATTACAATTAATTAGGCAGAAGTTAAAAACTTTTTGCTTTCCAACCATCCTCAGACAACTCTGGGAGGCTGTGAGTGGCTGGGCTTAACTCCTGAATGATGTCTGATCAAACAGGTTATCATCATCAGGTTTCATGTATTCTTGGGAACAGAATTCAGACTCTAAATGGAGTCGAGTGCTAAACTACTTTATTTTACACACAGCAATCAACAATGTGAGGATAAGGGGAGGAAACAGGGAGTAAGAGAGATAGAGAGAAGGGTAAGTTACAATAGTCATCATCATGAGTCCACAACATCTCAATAATCTGCTAGTTGTTTCATCCAATGTTCCTTCAGGTTTGGTGATGGGTGAGAAGGTTCTTCTTCACTGACACCGCTTTTATATCCATGCCTCTGACTGACACATGCCCAACTCCATCTCTGGAGGGTCCTGGAAAGTTCTGGAGGGCTCAAGCCCCCTCATCCACATGTTTTTTTTTTTGTTCTTTAGCCAAACTTGGGCCTGGATGCATGCACAGAGGTGACATGTTCTGAGACAGCAGGGTATGTATTCTGAGACAATAGGATGTATAAGCACCTCTAACAGGTAGAACTTCCTTGGTTGCCAGAGCCATGTGGTTTTGGTGGTTAACTATGCTGCCAGCAATGTTGAGGCATATTACTAGTACCTCACAAAGAGGAAAATCTGTATGAGTACTTTTTTTTTTTATTTTTTCCCTTTTCATGTTCTTCTACTGCTATTAAGCTGCTTTGGATCCCAAGGCCTTTTGAGTCACTTGGTTCACCTTTATCATTATTCACAAATAACCAAATACCATGAAATCAAAATGAATTAATTGCATACATAGGGTGTATATTTGGGAAAAAGTAGATCTGAAGTCAGCATAAGAACACCAATGCACATAAAAATATAGAAACTGGACTCGTTACGATGGGTGATGTACTTAAAGACACTGTCTAGTTACTTACCTATGCTATCTAGCCACATTATAGAATCATAGAATCACAGAATGGTAGGGGTTGGAAGGGACCTTTAGAGATCATCTAGTTGAACCACCCTGCAGAAGCAGGTTCGCCTAGATCTAGTCATACAGGAATATGTACAGATGGGTCTTGAAGACCCCCAAGAAGGGAGACTCCACTACCCCTGAGGGCAGCCTGTTCCATTACTCTGTCACCGTCAAAGTGAAATAATTTTTTCTTATATTTAAGTGGAACTTTTTGTGCTCCAGCTTCCTCCCATTACCCCTTGTCTTGTTGCTAGATACAACAGAAAAAAGAGAAGTCCCAGCCTCCTGACACCTGCCATTTAGGTATTTGTAAATATTAATAAGATTCTTCCTCGGTCTCCTCTTCTCTAGACTAAACAGCCCCAGGTCCCACAGCCTTTGCTATTATGAAAGATGTTCCAGTCCCCTGATCATCTTGATGGCCCTGCTCTGGACTCTCTTCAGAAGTTCCTTGTCCCTTTTGAGCTGAGGAGCTCAGAACTGGAGACAGAACTCCAGATGAGGCCTCAGCAGGGTAGAGTAGAGGGAGAGAAGAATCTCCCTTGACCTGTTGGCCACAGTCTTCTTAGTACATCTCAGGATGCCATTGGCCTTCTTGGCCATGAGGACACATTACTGGCTCATGGTTAGCAGAGCTACTGCAGAGCTACTCTCCAGCAGTTCACCCCCCAGCCTGTACTGGTGCATGAGGTTGTTCCTTCCTAGATGCAGGACTTTGCACTTGTCCTTGTTGAACCTCATGAGGTTCTTCTCTGACCAACTCTCAAGACAGTCAAGATCCCGCTGAATGGCAGCATAGCCTTGTGGGGAATCAGCCAGTCCTCCCAGTTTGTTGTCAGCAACCAGCTTTCTGAGGGTACCCTCAATCCCCTCATCCAGGTTGTTGATGAAGATGTTGAACAAGACTGGTCCCAGAACCCATCGCTGTGGAACTCCAGTGGCCACAGGCCTCCAACTCGATACTGTGCCATTGATCACCACCCTCTGGGCTCTGTCTTTCAGCCAGCTCTCAATCCACCTCACTGTCCACTCATCCAAACCACACTGCCTGAGCTTTCTGAGGAGGATGTTGGTTAATCCATGTTGATAACCATCTTTTCCTTCATAACCATCTTTTCCTTCATTATCTTGCTACTTCTCCTTCCATGTCTCTAAATGCAATTGATTAAAAGTGTAAATAGAATCTTAGCATTATTTAGGTTGGAAAAGATCTGAGGTCATCGAGTTGAACCACTGATCTAACATTAGCCGATCCATTACTAATGTCTCTCAGCACCTCATCTAGCATCTCTTAAACACCTCAAAGGATGGTGGCTCAACCACTTCTCTGGGCAGCCCATTCCAATGCTTGATAATCCCTTTTGTGAAGAAATTTTTCCTCATATTCAGTTTAAACCTCATTTTGTGCAAATTGTGGCCATTTCCTCTTGTCCTATCACTTGTTCCTGGGAAAAGAGACCAACAACCACTTCACCTTTCAGGTAGCTCTAGGAAGCAACCATGTCTCTCCTCAGACTTCTTTTTCTCTAGGCAAAACAACCCCAGTTCCCTCTGCCACTTCTCATGAGGTTTGATCTCTAGACCCTTCATCAGCTTTATTGTCCTTCCTTGGATATGCTCCAGCACCTCAATATCTCTCTTGTATTGAAAGGTCCAAAACTGAACACAATATTTGAACTCACCTTTGCCATGTATGGGGAAACAATCACTTCCCTGGTCCTGCTGGCCACACCATTTCTAATATAAGCCAGTATACTGTTGGTCTTCTTGACCACTTAGGCACGGTGCTGGCTCATAGTTAGCCAATTGTTGTCCAACACCCCCAGATCCACAATGTGGAATATTTAAAAAAAAATTGTTTTAAGAGTTAACTATCTTCTGTAGAACCCAGCTCTGCTGATACTTCAACCTGCTTATTCTGCTTACATATTTCCTTTCTCTTATTTATTATAAGCTACCTATGAATGTATCTTCACATTCCAACATTTGCACACTAATTTAAAACGTGTGCTAAGGCAAGGAAAATCGGTATACTTTTTTACTTATGACTAAACTAGATATTTAGGATTGACTGCGATGAATGAAAAATACCATACAGCATGTGAATTCAACTATTTTGCCAAATAACCTTCTTTTGTTAACTGTAAACTAAATTAGCATCTTACTGCACTTCAGTGCCTGTATTTCTCTGTAGCCCCGACACTGAAGATAATCCATTATAGGCAGGCTACCCATATATACTGAAAGTATAATAAAGAAAGCATACTTCAGTACAGAGTTAATTGTTCACACAGACCACAATTTCAGACAGTGTATTTTTTTTCACCTTTGTGCTAGAGTCATCAAACCAACTTGAGAAAAGTATTTTCCACTAAAGTATTATTTCCTTCTCAAACATCTATCATTCTGTTGTCGTATCTTCAGGTTTTGAAAATGTTCTTCAAGAAAAACATTTGTATTGACTTCTTCCCAAAATGCGAGGATGTGCCTGTGTCTAAATGTCTCTGTTCATTCTCTACATTTAGATGGTCATTAGTGTCTAAAGAGACACAACAGAATTGCCCTTCCAGTAGCTTATACCAAATTGTGTCTCCATATTCTCCTCCATTATCTCCCTCATTTGATCTAGATAATTGTGCATGAGCTTATATTTGCCACTGTCATGTTGTTCAGGACATCACCATATTTCTTCATACACAAGTACTGGTGGAAGTGAGGACAGAAACATTCCCTGATTGAATTGCTGCTACCATAAGCTTAAGATCGTGTTGTGTGTTCCCTGTAATTTTCCAGATATTTTATGGGCTTTAAGTATCTTGCTATATGTTATAATTAAGAAGTTTAAGATCATTTAGATTAATCTATATTTAACTTTTCTACTTGTGGTCTCCCAAATTTCTGTATGTATACAAGCAATTGGAGATATTTAGTGCTATAGAGTGCATACTCAGTACTACAGTGCCCTGCCATAGCCTACATATAACCTCATGATTACCATTCATCTCTTTGAACTGATCATACTTGTTGACTATGTTCTGATATGATTCTGATGTATACTAGCGTGTTTTTTTTTTTTAATTTGCTTGTTTTAAACAAATTCGGAAAACATTAAAGATATTGTAATTTCTATCCAATTCTGACCCCTTCAGTAGTTGAAGATTGTCTTCCTCCATTAGTAAGCCTCTGCATAATGGAAACTTTGAAAGCAAGCTTTTGCTCAGCTTAAAAAAGATGAGTTTAAAAGGAACTTTGTTGTGTTAAATAGGTCTAAAATAATTTTCTTCTATTTTTTTTTCCTTTTTGCCCCCTTACATACAGTAAGTAATTGCCATGGTATAGATTATTTGAGTGAATTTGTGAGACAAGATTAGTAAAGTTTTAGAGATCACTCTTCATTCAATGGCAAGTCTGAATGCCTTTTCTCTTAACATCAATACCATCAGTGTTACCTAATGTTGTTAGTTGTTTACAATGTCATTTCCCCATTCTTTAGCGTTTTCCTACTTTTTTAATTTATTTGCTTGCTTAGCCACCCTCTACATTATTGAAAACACAACCTGTTAAATCCTAGGAGGAGGAAGCTTTCAATTTCAACAAGAAATTACAGTGTTGATATGGAAATTACCGTTTTATGTCATAAAAGAAATATAATTTAGTCGTTACAGTTGCGCTCCTTCTATTCTTAAAATGTATTTATGAATAGCAAAGTAGTCTGCATTGCATTTTATTTTTGAAGTCTGGTGACTATCATGTAGAAGTTTACTTTAACAAATAATGCTGCCAAAATAGCCTTGTAACAATAACTATTCACACACAGAATCACAGAATGGTAGGGATTGGAAGGGACCTCTAAATATTATCTAGTCCAACCTCCCTGCCAACAATTGTCTGATAATGAGTTCCTTTGGCCCTATACACTCCATCCGAGACAACAGGAGGAAAATTCAGGAAGGGGAGGAGTATTGAGAAGAGGAAGGTTAGTGACTGTGGCTTTCTGAGCCTGCTGAAAAATCCCTACTTGAGTGTTACTCAGGAAGGCTACTGCAATTTAAGGCTTTCCATGTTTAAGTTGCAATGTAAAAAAGTGAAATTTCATAGCTTTCTGAGAATTGGTAAATTTTAATTAGATGTAGAAACCTGATAATCGGAATAAGGTTGCTAATGTAATGTCAAGATTTATTAAATTATTTTTCATATCTCCACAGAACGTTTCAAGGAAGCAGATATTCATGAAAATAAAATAAATATTAAAAGCTCTTATTTCTTTTCTATATAAAAAAAAGGATTTAAAAACTTTAATATGATTGTACTTACAGGTTATATTTACTTAGATGAAAGTACTATTTTTTTCAGGGATTTTTGTTGAAAAAATAATTTATTTAACGCTATAGAAATCTCAACAGTCTTGCATTCTAACATATGAAGTGTGCTGCCTTAATTACATCATATTTGACAATTTGAAAAACAATGACAGTTAAATATCTTTTCTGCTACTATATGTCTTTATTTACAAGATAATGAGATATTTGATACATTGGAAGAGTTCTTGAATGTTTGGAATTTTAAAGCACATGGCTATAAGAAAAGAAGAAGTGCAAAAAACTCAAGATAGTATGTTAGAACACATAAAATACATAGCAGATTGAACTTCTGAAGGTGAATAGATAGTAGATTTACACTCCACTCAAACTAGAAAAAATAATGTTTTTATATACTTGCAATCTAGGGTTTTAATTTGGAAGTTATTTCAAACAAATAAGTCAATGGAAACCTAGAAATGTAATTTTTGTAATGTATAATTTACATACTGTATGCTTCTTTTATTAGGCTATACTGCAGAAGTCTGCCAGGTCTGGAGGCACCCTAAAACACTTAAAACCCTTTATGATAGAGGGAATCTACCAGTTTGAAAGAGATACTGACATCATCTGCTGCAGGAAAATTTTGGGTGACATCCTAACCTCTCCCTCAATCCACATAGGGTCTGCCATTGCCTATTGTGTTGCTGCTCTCTTCTCCAGCCCCTTCTGCCTGGGCCTGAGCTGTGAGATCTCTAGTGGATTGATTAATTTTTTGTTTCATCATACCTCTTTTCTTCTAAAACATTTTAGATACTTCAGAAATTCTACTATTCTGAAGTTATATTTTAACCTTGTGTTTTCCAGCATGATGATTCCTTACTTCCACTACCTCCTCTCTGTATTTCAAAACAAATGACAAAACTTTTGGCTGAAGCTATGTAAAGAATACTCTTTCTTTCCTTTTCTGTGTTTTCCAAGCAATGAATTTGATTATTGGTTCAATTGCATGCAACAGTATAGGACTGCCAACTTTGAAGGCTCAGGACACTATTATATGTGTCCTGACCTTGTCAGGAATAGACATAATTTTCTTCCTAGTAACTGGTACGAGACTGGTTTTTGGGTTGATGCTGAAAAGAGTATTGATAACACAGTGATGTTTTGGTTATTGTCAAGCAGTGCTTGCCATTTCTGTTTCTTACTATGGATTGACACCGAGTAGGTTAATGATACACAAGAAGCTGGGAGGAAGCATGATCAGGAGAGCTGATGCGACCTAGCCAAAGGGTTGTTCCATACCATGTACTGTCATACTCAGTACAGAAACTGGGGGAGGTTGGCTGGAGGAGTGAATCACTCTTGCACATTGGTCAGCAGATGCTGAGCAATTGAATTCAGCATCACTTTGGTTTTTGGCTTTTTCCTTTTTTTTTTTTTTTTTTTTAATTTATTTAATATTACTTGTAATTATTATTGCTATATATACTATAACATATTTTAGTCATTCTTGTTACTATTATTGTGTTATTTTACATTTAGTTAACTCTTATCTCAACCCTCGAGTTTTACTGCTTTTTCTTAATTCTCCTCCTCACCTCACTGAGTGACATGTGGTGACTGAGTGGCTAAGTGGTACTTAGTTGCTGATTGCCTTACGCACCATCATAAGGTAAAAGTACTAGCTTTTTGTTCTCAGATAAGAGATAGATTAGGCAATATAAACTGGTGAAGAATGGAAAACAAAGTTTTTTCTTATGTTTAAATGGAGCTTTTTGTGTTCCAGTTTCATCCTTTTACTCCTTGTCCTGTTACTAGATACAATAGAAAAAAGAGATGTCCCAACCTCCTGGGATATTAATAAGATCCCCCCTCAGTCTTCTCTTCTGTAGACTAAACAGCCCTAATTCCTGAAGCCTTTCTTTATAAAGAAGATACTCCAGTCCCCTGATCATCTTGGTGGCCCTACACTGGACTGTCTCCAGAAGTTCCCTGTCTCTCTTGATCTAGGGAGCTCAGAACTGGACATAGTACTCCAGATGAGGCCTCACCAGGGCAGAGTAGAGGGGGAAGGAGAACATCCCTCCATGTGCTGGCCAAACTCCTCTTAATGCATCCTAGGATGTCATTGGCCTTCTTGGCCACGAGGGCACGTTGCTGGCTCGTGTTCAGTTTATTGTCAACCAGGACTCCCAGGTGTCTCTCTGCAGAGCTGCTCTCCAGCAGATCAATCCCCAGCCTGTACTGGTGTATGGGGTTATTCCTTTCTAGATGCAGGACTCTGCACTTGTCCTTGTTGAACCTCAGGAGGTTCCTCTCTGACTAACTCTAAAGACAGTCAAGATCCCATTGAATGGCAGCACAGCCTTCTGGGGAACCAGCCAGTTCTCCCAGTTTGATGTCAGCAGCCAACTTGCGGAGGGTACCCTCAGTCCCCTCATCCAGGTTGTTGATGAAGATGTTGAACAAGACTGGTCCCAGAACTGATCCCTGTCAAACTACACTGGCCACAGGCCTCCAACTCAATTCTGTGCCATTGATCACCATCCTCTGGGCTCTGTCATTCAGGCAGATCTTGATACACCTCACTGTCCACTCATCCAAGCCACACTATCTGAGATTTTTTATGAGAATATTGTGGGAAGTTCTATTTTACTATGCTAAACAGGGAAGTCAAAGCAGTAGAACATACACTTCTTACATGTCTTAAAAACAATACAGGAGAAGTAATTGTTTGATCCTGAACAAAACAGACTAGACATGCTACAAAACTGATGGAAAAAAGGCATTCTCTAGGTTATGTTATCTAACATTAAAATTAAGAGAGAACAAACAGGATTCTTTGAAATAGACCACAATGTTTTTGGGTAATTTTCTGTATTCTTGGGATCTCCAAATCCAGTCCAAAGAAGCAGATTACCTTAGGGAATAATAGAGAATCCTGTGATAGTGAAGTACTTGAGTGGGAACCTGGGTGATTTTTTTGCTAATGAGAGTCACAATACTAATTGATGTGTAGATTAAAAGTCATCAAAATTCTGATCTTAAAAGAAATGGGGGGAAAAAATGAGAAAAAAAGGAAGCTTGTTAAAAAGAGTACCTCAAAGTCTTTAAGAAAGCATGGGAAATACTTGAACACACCTTATAGTAGCACCCCATAACATATCTGTATATGAGACATACTGCTTATTAAAAAATGTTTTAGAAAAGAGAAGGGAAAGATAACATGGGTTTCCAGCAAGGTAAAAGTTTCTAATTTTAAGGAAGATGATGTCCTTCAAGAATTGAAGATTTTTACAAATAATTACAAAGAAATAGGAACGATCATAAACTTTGATTGATTAAAAAAAGAATTAAAACAAATTGGAAGAACAGCTAGCAAAATAACACTACTCCTAAATCCTTCTTCAAACACATCAGTAGTGGGAAGTCTGCCACAGAGCCTGTATAGCCAATTGATTATCAAGGTATAAAAGGAATATTCAGGGAAGATAAGACTATTGCAGTGAAACTTAATATACTTTTTGAATTGGTGTTTTCTGCGTGTAAAATCTCCTCAAGAAAAATTTCTGACTGAAACTCATCAAAGAGTACATCTGTGAATGAAATGACAGTAGGTGTTGAACAATAAATAACAAAATGAAGAGCCAAAAAATTGTATCAGAACCAGATGGTGCTCAGCCCAGAGGTCTGTAGGAGTTCAAGGACAAAATCACTACTAACAGTGTATGACGAGAAAGTACAGAACTGCTTACATGAGTAATGAATAAGCTGAGAGTCTTCAGACAAAAAAAAGAGATAACTTGGAGAATGAGTCAGGAGACATGACAGATAGAAATGCAGGATCCCTGGAGAGAGATCAGTTTCTCAGTGTTTCTTTAGGTGAAAAGTCATGAAGTTAAACTATTAGGAATCAAGTTCAAGACAAAGGACAGAATGATATTTTTCATTCTGGGGTATTAAACTCATTGCCAAAGGCTGACACTTACAAAAGTTCAACTACTTTGAAGGAACAGATATTGAAGATCCTGAATTATACAGACATAATCCAGGGCGTCCCAGGGCTGAAAATAGGCAGATTAGTGATGTAGATATCTAAGATTACATCCAATATCAGTGCCAAATGTGTCCCTACCAATAATGGACTAAAGGACGAACGCTAAAGTCAAATGAGGGAAAGTGGATATGGAAATATCATGCTGGAAGAAAATTATATAGTCACCGTATTTTTGCAGCAGACAGCAATGAAATACATAATTTAAGAAAATTAGTGAGAGAAGATTCTGTGTACATGTTAGGAGCTCAGACAGAATCATTTATTTTCCAGCAAACAGGCTTGACATTTTTAAATAATACATTGTAGCTGAGATGAAGGGCCTTTCAAACATGCTTCAGTGCACAGGAGCTTGAGCAGACTAAAACAAACTAAGTCAATAGGACTCTCGGCAAGGGAATCAATGGGATTTACTGTGTTCCTGGTAGAAATGTCATTCAAAATTGATGACAGGAATTCTGACCAAATGCTATTTTAGAATAGTGTTTATAATTCTCTTTGTGACACTACGTCTGGTGGCTTTTGACCATCCTCAGAAACGTCCTACTTCCAGTTGAAGACTGAACTAATTTCATGCCAATGTGTGGAATTAACTTAATGAAACTGTAGGAAGATAAAAGAGACTTTTGAAAACCTTCTGTAAAATAAATGACTGTGAGCTAACAATTAGAATCTTAGTACTTCAGCTGGTTCTGAAATACAGGAGATAATAGCTGCCTTTTTCAATCTTTTTTTCCTCACAGATGGAAGAATCTTTAAACTTTATGTTCTAAATTACTTTGGAACCTTTATAAAAATAATCACAGATGCTGCAAATACCATTTAGAATATAGTATTATTAAGCCTATTGGTTCTTGGCTGGAAAATTACTCAGTCTGCTGTAAAAACCTGCATTACTTTCCATAAAAAAGTTACTTTATTGCTGCCACTGTGAACATTTTGCACAAGAAAATTATTTCTGCTACCTATACTTAAAAGTGAAGCTGGTAGGAAACTGCTTTGCTGTACCCTGGAAATCTGACTTTTTGTGAACATTTACTTGTCATTTGGAAAACCTTGGTTTGAACTCTTTCTGCAGTGAATTTTGGTGAGGCTTTCTACTGCAGTTCCTAAAGCAGCTCTCCAGACTCCTCAGCTGCTGCATGAGACCCTGGGAAGGGAAGATGAAGAAAGCAATGTGTGTGGTTGACTGAGGCCAAGGTTGCGGATAGTCTATCCCTTACCTAGAGAAGAAAAAACCTTTTGGTCTCCCAGTTCATACTTAGACACACACATCTACTAATAATGGACCATAGAAATGGTCAATTGTATACAACAGAGGAAAGACAGTATTTAGGTGATAAGTATACTGACATATATTTTATGAGAAAATTCAGATCAGTAAGCTACACTGGCTGATTTAGAGGTCATCTAATGCTACTTTGTGCATATATTGCCTGTGCACTGTATGTATTAATGTTAAACCATAAATAAATAACCTGTTCTATTAGCCCACTTCAGTTCGTGAATTTTGATAGGAACTTGACATATTTAACATCGAAATGCTGAAGAGAAGGGGCTTAAATTCTTTATTTCCCCTCTGCACAAATGAGAAGCATATGTATATCCAAAATTAGTGCTTCATCATTTCAATAATCAAAGAAATATTTAGCAATGAAGTGCTAAGCATGAATAAATAAATGGATTACTACAGAGTCCTCTTAACTCAATGAACATATTTTCTGTATATTTTAAATAGCCTAGCCTCAGGCCTGCTCTATGGCTTGTATCAAGATGACAATACTGTGTGTATATAAATAAAAAAGCAAGAAAATATAACTGAGCTTAAGAGGAAGAGTTGAAGCTTCAAGTTGAAGGAACGGTAACTTCTGCAAAAGGCAATTTAAAAGTGACCCCAAGATAAATCAGAAACAATCAGATTCCTATGTGACAAAATAATTACCTAGTACATTACTTACAATACTACAGACACCACAAGCTAAAAAATACAGAAACAGTTAAAGCAACCCTAATACTACACCATTATGTAAAAAATACACAGTGGGCCATATTGTGCCATCTGTTTTGAAAGCAGAACATGAGATTAGTGTGGAGGTACCCTTAAAAGCCAGATGGCACAATGTGACCCATTATTCTTGTCAAGTCTGAAAAATACTCCAGTGTTTCATTGCAGAATAAAGAGCTTAGCTGTGACCCATAAATCAATGCATATTTAATGTGTTTTTGTCTTTGAGGCAGCTAAATATTTTCCTTAAAGCCTTACTGTTTGATGGAAAATAGTTAAAAACATTGATCAGAAAGCAGTTGTTAATTACATTTTGGGAAAAATGTAAGGCATATTTTAAAGTTAATCCAAAGATGACTGGAGAGAAGAGTGTGGAATATCTATAAAGTACCTTAGCGAATTGTGTGATGGTGCTATACCTGACTAAACTCTCTTAAAAAGCAGTGCAGGAATGGTCTTATCATAAACACTTGGCAATTCTAGTTTTCTTTTGGGCAACTTTAAGGAGTTTTATTAATTTATTTTTTCACATGAGTAATAGAGGTCATATTTTTGGCATATAAGGCAAAATTTACAGAAACAATTAACTATTCATTAGATCTACAGCATATAAAAGACAGCTGTGGTTTCTGCTTTTACCGAAGGAGTTCCTCAGCTACTTGCACCACAATCAAATTGCTAAGCAATGTAAATTCACTTGTTGTCAGACACTGTACTCACAAGCACCATCTACCTTTCAGTCATATAGGAATAAAGCATAGCATTCTTCATTAAGCAGTAGAAGGTTCTTCTGAAGTGCTCTTCTAACATCTTCTTCAGTTATACAGTACTTAGTAGCTGTTTTTATCTAGAAATGGTCTAAACTTCCTTTGAAGTTCCCTTTAAGTAGAATCATAGAATGGTAGGGGTTGGAAGGGACTTTTAGAGATCTAGTCCAACCCTGCTGCAGAAGCAGGTCCACCTAGATCAAGTCACACAAGAACACATCCAAGTGGATCTTGAAGACCTCCAGAGAAGACTCCCTGGTCAGCCTGTGCCAGTGTTCTATCACCCTCCTAATAAAATAGTTTTTTCTTATGTTTAAAAGAAACTTTTTGTGTTCCAGCTTCATCCCATTACCCCTTCTCTTTTTGCTAGATACAACATAAAAAAGGGATGGTCCAACCTCCTGAGTACTTTCCTAATCTGGAAATGAAATCAGACTTCAATCTTCTAAGAATCTCCTAGATAATTTTATTTGTATTGGACACTTACAGAATCACAAGAATTGATTCTGCTGATTTTTACCATAAGTAAATGTCTCTGAACCAGTCATTTGATGACAAAGATTTTCTGAGTTCATATTGTTGAAGAAGAAATAGAAAGATAATCATCTGCACAGAAAATACATTTCTTGAGGGAAGTATTTGTCCTACAGTACTTGAGAATTAGGGGAATGGAAGGGAAGAAAAGATGATATGCAGCTATGAACAGGGAAATAAATAACTATAGCAAGGTCTACACCATATGAACTGAATGTTTTTCCAGTTATGATGCTCTTAAAGGCATAACTATTGCAGTCAACTACTTATTGTATTTTTATTGGTAGATTCTGCTCAGCTGTTCTTAAGTTGGTATATATGTGTATCTGATATGTAAATTAGCTTTGAGGCATATGTAGTGGTTTAGGCCCATCAGGGAACAAAAGACCATGATTAGCCTCAAGTACCAAAGACCTGAGGATTGCCAAAGGGCATGGAGAGCTTAATTGCCGCTTAAGGACCAGGACAAAACAGACCAGGCTACTGGGCTTGTGCAAGAAAACAGAAAATAATTTAATGCAACACCAACTAAAGCATAATCATAAAACTTCAAAACATAACCAACATGTTCATTCAAACAACACAGAGTGATACAGTGATGAAGAGTCCAACTAGGGGTCTCTGGTCTGGCGCTCCTCCTTCCTTCCTCCTTCTCTGACTGTGGGGTCTGCATGGTCGCCTCCATCTTGTACCACTCTTACACCTCCTGCCAGCACCTCAAATTCCTGTCCCTAAATAGCGATGGCAGAGATGCTAGATTGATCCAGCTGAGCCAGAGGTGGATCTGAACCCAAGAGCCGGGGGAGGGTCTGAGAATTCTTTACTGGGTCTTCACTGCAACCCGCTTCCCCTGTTACCAAGCAAAAGCTGCTTCTTGCTAAACCATGACAGTATGCCTTGAACTAGAACTGCTCTATGTTATAGAGTGTTAGCAATCTGTTTTTCATCAGTGTTCCTAATCTCTTGGCTCTTGTTTTCAAGTGGAAATAAATTAACTTGAATTAACAAGGAAACTCTGAGAGAAATAACTAGACACTGTGACTGGACAGGGCATAAACCAGAATCTGAGGTGGAGCTGCCTTAATTTTCTGTTCATAATGATGTCCTCAAAGAAGGTAAGAGTCTTTTACAGCAACTGTATTTTTTTTTTTTCAAATGTGTGTTTCGATAGATTATGTATGATTTATTTTGTCCTTGCACCTCTGCCAGATTTAGTTTTATTTCTGCATGTGGCTTATTGTAGTCTCTGGTTGGTGTCCTCTGCCCTTATGAAAACTGTCACTCTGAGTTTTGACTGTCTGCTCATCCAAGCAGCTTCTCTGCTTACCTTGAATTGCATTTCTCTTTCTTAGTAGTCTAATAGTTGTAGACTTTTTTTCCTTCCGAACCTGTAAGACTTTCTTGCCATGCAAAGGCTCAGTTTTTCTTCTGGGAAACAAGACTTTACTCTACTCCAGAAGGTCTCAGATAACTCAAACACCATTGTTTCATGTTTTTAACTCAGAAATAATGTTAAAAATTAGAAGTCAGACATTACCCATCACAG
This sequence comes from Colius striatus, assembly GCF_028858725.1. NCBI lineage: Eukaryota > Metazoa > Chordata > Aves > Coliiformes > Coliidae > Colius > Colius striatus. The sequence goes on from NC_084790.1 coordinate 20,274,232, forward strand.
ATGAAGTATGAAAAGCCTCTGCATCCTTGCAAGGGAGAAACTTTCAAATGTGTTATTTAGTCTACTGATCCTGAACAATGTTCTAGTTGAATCTATTGTATAATCTTTTCTACAAGTCAAGATGAACCTTCTTTCTGTCATTGACAAGGCCTGGCCTTAGGTTTGCCTCTTGCTTAAAACAAACTCCTCCCAGCTAACTCTTACTTAACAGAAGGTAAATGAGAATTAAACTGTATATGTGTTCACTAAGGTGAGGAACAAGGATTTATGTCAAGTAAAAAACCAATTCAGTAATTCCTGGCCAGAATAACTTGATTATGCAGATTTTCTTCTTGATAATTCTATATAATCAGCACAACATTGGATATCTGTATAAACATGGCAACTGCACACATATATTCCCATCTGCTTCTCATGGCTTGTTTCAGCTTGCCTGAAAAAAAGGCTTTACAAAAATGCCCTGATGAACTTAATTAATATAAAGTATTCCAAGAATATTTTGACTAAGACAGTGAATATAGTATTTTTTCCATTACTTCAAAGTTATTTGTTTGTTATGAAGCAGCTCTTTCTAGCAGAAAGATCTTCCAAATAGGACATACTACTCCACTAATTTTTAAGAAACTGTTAAGTTATATAAGGTAATGAAATTAACACTGTGTCTGTGACAGATTTGGTTTCTTTTTTGAAGGAAATGATTTTGAAAGAAATTACTTTTTTTTTTTTTTAAATGAGAATATAAAGATTTGGATGTTGGACTAGAAGATCTTTAAAACTATTCTATGATTTTATGGTTTCTCTCAAGCATTACTGAGATGCTTATTGAAGTTTACAGACAAAAGACAGTTCTAAATAGTAATGTTTAGGTTTTGACATACGTAAATGCAACTTCTATTCAGAGATCTTGCTTTAACAGTCTCCCAGGCTGCAGATAAATACCTTAGCCACAAGGTGTTTAAACAACAGGATTTTTTTAACGGCATATTTTAGATGGATTAGAGGATGGAAAATATTATCTTTAGTAAATGCAGTTAGGTCTTTGAGGAAAACCTCAGAAATGGTTAAATACAAATAATCATATAGATCTTGATTGTATTACAGCCACTATATGTAAACATTTCTCAGACATACGTGCATATATCTACATCAGCATAGCAAAATATTGGAGACACTTCAACTCCCAGAAGAACCATTCATTCATTCAGCTAACCTGGATGGACTTCTAGGTTTACGTTCACATGGATGAGAGAACTTTAGCACTTTTTCTTGGACTGACATTTGATCTAGCTTTATAATGGTAAAGCAGAAAAAAGGTAATGGTTAAATTAAAGCCATGTATCTTAAAGTCAGTAGTCATACATTTTGAGGGTTTTAGGTTTTGCCTCTTGGCTTTGTGTTTCCAGCAAGAAGAGTGAAAGAACTGAAAGGCAATGTTTTGAACTTTACCATAAGAAATTTTGTTTCTAGGTTTGGTATTTGGCACACACCTAGTTTCAAAGGATCTATATACAGTCATTTTGGAGAACAGTTTTTACCAGAGATAAAACTGTACTTGGGGAAACAACTAAGAAAGTCCTCTAAAAAAATCAAAGGCATGTCTTTGTAAGATGTTAAGCTTTCAGTGGATCACAGGGAAAACTCAGGGACTCAAAATATGAAGGTAAAGATATTTACTACAGCCTAGCCAAAAAAAAAAAAAAAGCTAAAAATGAGAATTTGTTTAAGTGAAAAATAGTTAAAAGACTCTTTTTTCAGTTAGATAGCTTCAAAGTGTCTTTAGTAGTCTTATCAAATTCTTTTTAGTTCTAACAAACATATTTTCAGACAGTTAATATTAATCCAGTAGGGAAATACCTTGAAAACTATTTTACCATATAACTTGGTAAACTCTTATCCTTTAATACAGCAGAAAAAAAGACAACAATGACTTCTGATAAAGCAATTCCCAGTGTGAAAATGAGAAGTGATGGTGTTAACCTGCTCTAATTAGTGTGGCCTGTAGCCTCAGCAAGATGATAAGTTTATTCTCTAATATCTGAGTATCTGGCATAGTTCAGGAAACTATTGAATTATGAAGACATAATCTTAACCTTCTAAATAAATTCTTAGCACCCCTGTGAACCTTTACACTAGGGACAGTGCTATGCCAAAGAAAGAAATTATACTGCACACTATTAAATTAATCAAATTAATACTTCAAACTCAGATGGTAGTTTCTGTTGTAGTCGAGCTATCAGTCACATAGGTAACATAAGAGAAGAATGCTTTTATTGTTGATACAATATTTTTAACTGTGTATAGACAAAAACATCAAGCTATGTTTTTGTCCAAAACCAAACCAAACAACAACCGTTTAGAAAAACGAGAATGTATTTCCTTTACATCGATAACTACAAAATACATATGAGCTGACCACTAACAATGAATCACAGCATTAAGTATGTTGGAAAGGACCTCTAAAGTTCATCAGGTCTAATCTGTGGTTTAAAGGAAGATCAACACAGGTAGGTAGGTAGGTAGGTAAATCATCCTCAAAGTTATTAATAAATATATGAAGGAAAAGATGATTGTCTGGGTGAGTCAACATAGATTCACCAAGGGGAAATCCTGTTTGACCAACCTGATAGCCTTCTATAAGGGCATAATTAGTTGGCTAGATGAGGGGAGAGTAGTGGATGTTATCTACCTTGATTTCAGCAAGGCTTCTGACACTGTCTCTTGTAACATCCTCGTCAGAAAGCTCAGGCAGTGTGGCTTGGATGAGAGGACAGTGAGGTGGATTGAGAGCTATCTGAATGACAGAGCCCAGAGAGTGGTGATCAATGGCACAGAATCGAGTTGGAGGCCTGAGGCCAGTGGAGTTCCACAGGGATGTGTTCTGGAGCCAGTCTTGTTCAACATCTTTATCAATGACCTGGATGAGGGGACTGAGGGTGCTCTTATCAAGTTGATTGATGATACCAAACTGCAAGGACTGGCTCAGTCATCAGAAGGCCGTGCTGCCATTCAGCAGGAAGTGGACTGGCTTGAGAGTTGGGCAGAGAGGAACCTCATGAGATTCAACAAGGACAAGTGTAGAGTCCTGCACCTGGGAAGGAAAAATCCCATGCACCAGTACAGGCTGGAGAGCAGCTCTGCAGAGAAAGACCTGGGAGTCCTGGTTGACAATAAACTGAACACGAGACAGCAACGTGCCCTCGTAGCCAAGAAGGCCAATGGCATCCTGAGATGCATAAGGAAGAGTGTATCCAGCAGGTCGAGGGAGGTTCTCCTCCCCCTCTCCTCTGCCCTGGTGGGGGAGCCCATTTGAATGCCTGATAAACCTTTCTTGGATTTTTTTTTTCCATAATATCCTTTCTAAATCTTCCCTGGTGCAACCTGAGGCCATTTCCTCTTGTCCTGTTGCTTGCAACTGAGAAGAAGAGACCAACAACCACCTCACTATAACCTCCATTCAGATAGTTCTAGAGGGAGATCAAATCTTCCCTCAATCTCCTTTTCTCCAGGTTAAACAGCCCCAGTTCCTTCAGCTGCTCCTCATCAGACTTGTGCTCCAGACCCTTCACCAGCTTCATTATCTGTCTCTGGACACACTCCAGCACCTCACTGTCTTTCTTACAGTAAAAAACTGAACACAGTAATTAAAAAAGTGGCCTCATTGGTACTGAGTGCAGGGAGACAATCACCTCTGTGATCTTGCTGGCTACATTATTTCTGACATAAGTCAGGATACTATTGACCTTTTTGGTCACCTGGGCACATTGTTGGCTCATGTTCAGCCAACTGTCAATCAACACCTCCAGATCTTTTTCCTCTGGGTAGCTTTCTAGCCTCTCTTCCTTAAGCCTGTATCATTGTATGGGATTATTGTGGTCTAAGTGCTGGACTTAGCATTGAGCCTTGTTGCATTTCATACAATTGGCTTCAGCCCATCAATCCAGTCTATTCAGATCCCTCCATAGGGCCTTTCTCTCAAGCATATCTACATCCCACCCAACTTGGTGTTGTCTGTAAACTGAGAGTGTACTTGAACCTTTCATCCATGCTATTGATAATAGTATTAAACAGAATTGGTCCCAACACTGAGCCCCGAAGAACATCACTGGTGACTGGTCACCAACTGAATTTGACTGCATTCCTCACCACTTTCTGGACCCACCCATCAAGACAGTTTTTTTACTCAGAGAAGAGTAGTTCTGTCTAAGCTGTGGGTAGCCATTTTCTTCGGAGGATGCTGTGGGAGATTGTGTCAAAGGCTTTACTAAAATTCTACAGTCATTCCCTCATCCAATAAATCAATTACCTTGTCTTAGAAGGAGCTCAGATTAGTCAAGCAGCACCTGCCTTTCATAAACTCATGTGGAATGGGTCTGATCACCTACTTGTCCTGTACATGTCATTTGATGACACCCAGCATGATATATTCCATAACCTTCCCTATCACTGACATCAGACTGATAGGCCTGTAGTTCTCTAGATCCGCCTTCCTGCCCTCTTGTAGATAAGTTTCACTTTTTTTTACCTTCCTGCCAACTGGGAGCTGCCACGCTAGCCAGGACTGCTGATAAATGACTGAAAGTGGCTTACTGAGAACTTGTAGTTTCTTCAGTACCCTTGGGTACTGTAATTTACAATTCCTTATTAGCCAACTTTATGTTGGTTACATTATGTTGATTATAAAATATTGGTTATAGCAAAGCCTTCACTTGATAAAAGCCATGTTTGATTTTCTCAAACTTGTACTGCATAATAAGTATGTTGTATACAAATATTGCCTATACCAGATAAATTCTTTTTACTAAATTTTAATTCCTTCAACATTTCTATGAGGCAAATAAATCTCATTATATATGGAACTGAGATTCATCTTAAAAAGTGTGTATCCTGAAAGTAGAGAGAGGAACTAAAACAAAATTGTGAACTTCTGGGTATTTTTGAGATTTCAGAAAGCTTTCATAAGTGATATATTTTATGCTTATAACTTTTACCCTCAATGGATTGACTTCTTTTGGAAGGAAGGTTTTGAGAAAAGACAATGTTTTTTAAGGGAAGTCTCTTTTTGACTGACTCTGTAGAAATTTTGTTATAAAAATTTTAGAAGTTCTACTGGATATCAAATGACATACATGAAAGAGTATTAAAAAGTTATTACTTTGAAAATGAGACTTCTAACTTAGAATAAATATGTTACTGCTTCTATACTGCTGCCTACCAAATATATACTTAATATAAATTTCTTGTGTGTATATATATATATATATATATAATATATATACTTTCTCTATATCAACACAGATAGATTATCACTTAGATTATCACGGGTGCAACCTGTGCTGGTTTTGTCTGGGATAGAGTTAATTTTCTTCATTGTACATGGTAAGGTGCCATGTTTTGGATTTATACTGAAAACAGAGTTGATAACACGGGGATATTTCAGTTAATGTTGAGTAGGGCTCATACTTTACTGCTCTTTACTCCACTCCACCAGTGACTGTGCTGTAGGTTCAGGAGAAGCTGTGAGGGGACACAATGGGAACAGCTGCCCCCAACTTTCCTAAGGGATATTCTGTACTGTGCAATTCTGTTCGGGTGAGGATGAGGAGATAGTTGAGAGTTTGTGAGTCAGAATTAAGAGGCAGGCTAGCATGTGTGACACTGTTGTAGGTGTCTATTACAGGCTACCAGATCAAGACGGGGAAGTTAATGGGGATTTCTACAGGCAGCTGGGAGCAGCTTCAAAATCATAGGCCTTGGTTCTCATGGGGTATTTCAATTACCCAGACATCTGCTGGAATGCCTACACAGCTAGTCACAATCCAGGAGGTTCCTTCAGTGCATCAATGGTAACTTCTTGATGCAAATGGTGGATATGCCAACTAGGAGAGGAGCACTACTGGATCTTGTACTTAGAAACAAGCAGGGTCTGGTTGAAGAGGTGAAGATTGAGGGTAGCCTTGGCATGAGTTGGTGGAGTTCAGGGTCCTGTATGGTAGGAACAGAATACCAAGCAGGATCACAGCCCTGGATGTTAGCAGGGCCAATTTTGGCCTTTTCAAGCAATTACTAGGGGACATCTCGTGGGAGAGGGTATTGGAGGTTGAAGGGGCCTAAATAGTTGGTCTCTATTCAAGGATTAGTTTTTCCAGGCTCAGGATCAGAGCATCCCAGGAGATAGGAAATCAAGAAAACGAGCCAGGAGACCTCTGTGGTTAAATGAGGAACTTCTGGACAAACTCAAGTGGAAGAAAAGAGTCTATAGGTCATAGAATGAAGGGATGGCCACTTGGGATGAATATAAGGCTGTTGTCAGAGGATGTAGGGAGGCAAGTAGGAAAGCTAAAACGTCATTGGAGTTATTGCAATTGGAGGTCAAGGACAATAAGAAAGGATTCTTGCAATACATTGCAAATAAAACTAACATTAGAGGAAATGTAGGTCCACTGTTGAATGAAGCAGGTGCCCTGGTGACATAGGACACTAAGAAGGTAGAGATACTGAATGCCTTCTTTACCTCTGTCTATGCTGCTGGAGACTGTCCTCAGGAGCCCAGGACTCCAGAGGAAGTCAGGTTAAAGGAGGAATTTTGTTTAGGACTGGATTAAGGATCAGTTGAGCAGTCTGGACGTACATAAATGGGATGCATTCACAGGGAGATAGTGGAAGTCATTGCTAAACCACTCTCCATCATCTTCAGTAAGTGATTGAGAACAGGAGAGGTGCCTGAGGACTGGAGGAAAGCAAATGTCACTACAGTCTTCAGAAAGGGCAAGAAGGAGGAGAAAAGAACTACAGACCAGTCAGCCTCACCTCCATCCCTGGAAAGGTGATGGAACAACTTCTCTTGGGTGCTCTCTCCAGACATTTAAAGACAAAAGGTCATTGGGAGCAATCAATATGGTTTTACCAAAGGAGAGTCATGTCTGACCAACCTGATAGTCTTGTACAAAGACATAGCCATGTGGATAGATGGTGATAGTGCAGTGGATGTGGTTTATCTTGATTTCAGCAAAGCATTTGACACCATCTCCCACAGCATCCTCACAGCAAAACTGAGAAGGTATGGGCTGGATGATCAGGTAGTGAGGTGGATTTGCAACTTGTTGAAGGAAAGAATGCAGAGTGGTGATCAATGGGGCAGGGTCTAGTTGGAGGCCTGTATCTAGTGGAGCACCTCGGGGGTCAGTGCTGGAACCAGTACTGTTCAATATATTGATTAATGATCTTGATGAGGGACTGGAGGGCACTGTCAGCAAGTTTGCTGGTGATACTAAACTGTGGGGAGTGACTGACACACCAGAAGGCTGTGCTGCCATTCAAGAAGACCTGGACAGGTTGGAGGGTTAGGCAAGGAGAAATCTGATGAAATTCAACAAGGACAAGTGTAGAGGCTTGCATCTGGGAATGAATAACCCCATGTACCAGTACAGGTTGAGGAAGAGAGTTGTTAGAGAGTTATATGGTGGGCAGCAGGATGAGCATGAGCCAGCAATGTGCCCTCATGGCCAAGATGACCAACGGCATCCTGGGGTGCATTAGAAGGGCTGTGGTTAATAAGTTGAGAAAGGTTCTCCTCACCCTCTACTCTGCCCTTGTGAGACTGCATCTGGAATATTATGTCCAGTTCTGGGCCCCTCAGTTCAAGAAGGACAGGGAGCTGCTGGAGAGAGTTCAGTGCAGGGCCACCAGGAAGACAGAGTGGAGCATCTCCCTTCTGATGAAAGGCTGAGGGAGCTGGGACTCTTTAGGTTGGAGAAGACTGAGGTGTGACCTCATTGATGTTTATAAATACGGAAAATGCAGGTGTCAAGAGGATGGAGCTAGGCTCCTTTCAGTGATGTTCAGTGGCAAGTCAAGGGGCAATGGGTACAAGCTGGAACATAAGGGATTCCAAAGAAACGTAAAGAAAAGCTTCTTCACTGTGAGGGTGAGGGAGCATTGGAATAGGCTGCCCAGATGGGTTGTGGAGTCTCCATCTCTGGAGACATTCAAAACCCACCTGGATGAGTTCCTGTGTGACCTACTCTAGGTGATCCTGCTGTGGCAGGGAGGTTGGACTAGATCTTTCAAGATCTCTTCCAGCCCTTAAGATTGTGTGATTCTGTGATTCTGTAACATTATGCTCAGCATATAAAGCTGAAGGAAGAAGCAGCAGGGGAGAAGGGGGAGGGGGTGGGGAGGGGAGTGGTATGGCACTTATGGGTGATAACATTTGTTTTTCCAAGTAACCATTACATTTGATGGCGCTTTCCTGGGAATGGCTGAGAACCTATCTTCCCATGGGAAGTGGGCTATGAATTCCTTGTTTTTCTTTGCTTGTGTTTATGGCTTTTGCTTTGCCTATTAAATTGTCTTTATCTTAATCTATGTGTGTCCTCACTTTTAACTTTCTGTTTCTCTCTCCCATCCCTGGGAGTGAGTAAGTGAGCGAATGAGTGGCTATATGGTACTTAGCTGCCATCTGAGGTTAAACCATAACAGAGGCCTAACTCATAATATTATACAAAATCAGATCAGCTTCTCTTCAAATAATATATTTGGTATTGGAAATCAATGATATATAGGGACTAGAAGAGGAACAAAACAGAATCCTTCACTAATAAATGACACTGATATGTAGATGTCAAAGCAGTAGTTCTTGTATTAACAGATGTGGTGGCATCAGGACTATCAGCAGGAACAGATTGTTTTGGATTGTAGATGAGAAAATAATTCACAGATAATTATTTAATTGATAATTTCAGCTATTTCTTTCTGTTCACAAATTATCCTTTGTCTTTTTAGTTACATTCCAAAGACTTTCATGCTACTACTCTTTATTCAGAGATGGAAGAGCTCAGATAACAGACAGTGAAGCTTTCAATTACTCAAAGTGCAGCAGATGTAAAGAGGTAAGAGCACCCTGATAATTTTAAACCTGTGTTTTCCTCAGCCATAAAGACCTTGTTTTATTCAAGCTTTGGAGTGTGTTTATTGTCCTATTGCAGAGTTGGAGTTTTGTCACATTAGGACGCTTTGTGCTTTGAAAGTGCCCAAGTAGTGTACACTTCCATGTGACAGACACTACTTCCATGTGTAATCCAAATGCTTGTTTTCAGCCAATATATGCAACTGTAACAGAACAAAAGCAAAAATATTGCTGAAAAAATAAATATCTACAGACAGGAAAGCAACAGGGCAAGATGATCTTGTGACGTCAGTTTCTTTTAAATTGCTGACTCCATCCATTTTCTCTCTTACAGAGAGCGACTCTCCCCCAGCAGCACTGATGGCATCTGCTAAGAGCCGAGGGAGTTGTGGTTGATCACAAATATTTCAGTAAAAAAAGGGAAGAGAGGGACATCAAATGAAACACATTGTTTCTTCTTTGAGGATGAGTAGCAAACAGATAATGTGATTTAAATAGGAAATAGAGGAAAGATTAATGCAATTAATTTGATGATTATTGCTACAAATTTACAGAGAATAACAATATTAAGAAATACAAAGTGTGTGCTTTTGGAAAGGAAATTAATAAGATATGATTTATGTCATAGTAAAATATAATCTAGGAATCTTTCAGTGGATTATAATATTTCATAAACACAATATCTACAAGATAGCTGAATCCAGACCTATGGAAGTCATAGTCAATCTATTGCTTCCTAAGCATTAATAGTTAAGTAATAACTACACCCTTCTAAAACTTCTGTAAGGCAGTCTTCTCACCATCACACAGAGAGAGAATACTAAGATAAATAGGACAGAATTTTTCCAGTAGTTTTTAAAGTTTGAGATGTCTATAAGCATTCAGGAATAAATGCAGTACACTATTATAGATACACATAAAGTTTATTGTCAAAATTATTCAGTGATTAAAACTTGTAATTCAACTGAATCACATTAGTTGGAATGTTCAAGCTGTGATATCCTAGCAACAGAGGAGTCACACGGGAATAAGACAATATGTTTTAGTTCTGCTAAGATTTTATTATTAAATCACAAATGAAATATTTTCAGAATTTGTATTTCCTCCAGTCATCATTTCAAATTTGCAAAATTACCTTTCCAGTAAATTTTATCAGAAAAATTGTACGCAGTTCCTGTAGAATGATATTCTAAATATTTTTCTATAGAATATAATTCTATAAATTATGCTTTCCATAATATTAATGTGCTTTAAAATGGGAATATCAATATGGGATATCTGAGTAACTTGGTTTTATAAGACACTGGATAGAAACATGTTATAGTTTGGAGTAATTTTCTTGACAGATATGTTTGATAATTGTAAATGTTATGTGTAAAATTATATTTAAAGTTGTCTAAAATGCTTTTATTATGAGAATGCTTTTGGAGAAACTTAAGGATATCAAAATTCATCTTTTCCTTCTATTGCAAGTTCAAAGGAGAGAGACTTGCATTGTCAGAGATAAAGATTTGTATAAACAACCTCTTGGAAAAGTCTAATTCTGTAAATTTGAATTCCAGAATATCTGGTAGGGAACTGAAGTTACATTAAACCCAACATTCTAGACATCATAGTTAGAAGATGAGAATAAAACCAGTGTCTCTTATCATAAAACATTTGTCAGTGTTTGTTAACAGTGCAAACAATAACTAAAAATTATTTATTATTAACAATAATAAAAATTTGAGTATTCAGGCAACAGTTTCATAAAAGTCTACAGAAAGCAAAATTTCAATTAATAATATCAGAAAGCTGGAGGAAGAGTGACATATGAATATTTACAAAATTTATGTCTCATGACAAATTCTTGCATGTTAAGAGACAATTACAGAATGCCAAAGCACAACATCAGCCTTTACAGGCGATTTCATGGGGATCACGTTTTGAAACTGTTGAGAAGTGATCAATAAACAAACCATCCCAATACATTTAATGTGGGATGGATTTTTCTTTGATATAATGATGCAAACACACCTTCACAGAATCATAGAATCATGCAAGTCTGTGGCACTCAGGATAATTTATGCTGGCAAGGACTCAAGGAGAGAGAGTACCAGAGAGTACCTCAGTACCAATTCCTTGGACTTGGCTGTTCTCATGAGCAAAAAGCTTTCCTAGTACTTCTTGAGGTTATACTTACGGTGCACACACTTCCTGAAAACCACTTGCTATGGCTTAATCAGGACTTCTTTGCTGTGTTGTTATATTTCATTCTGCAGCAAATAGTCATGCATGATTTGCTTAGGATATACTCTGAGACAGTTTGGCTTAATTTTGTGTTTGTAAGGAGTACAGTAAATTTCTAGGTCCTGTCCTAACTTGCAAGTCACCATTCTACTACAGGAAAAAAGGAGAATTTTCTGTTTTGGATCAAACATGAAGATAGGTAGCTACATCAAGACTTAGCACTGCAAGCCTGTTTGCTAGGTCTCTGTGTCCCAACTGCTTACAAAATTACAGGCTCAGATTTATACCTGGTCATTATTTTTTTATTTGAATACTACTGATCCAGCCTGAATGAGGAGACAGAGCTCTAGCTTTAATACATAAGTTTGTTGTACTGGCTTAAGAAGAACCCACCAATAATTTTAAATGACTAGTGGGCAAGAGAGCTGCCTGCTTTATTCACTCCTTTCCTAAGCTAGGTACTAGTTATGTATTTGGTGTTTGAGATCTAAGACAGCAACAACAGATTACAGCAAGATTTCTCCTTCTAATTGTTTGTATTTAGAGATTAAAAAAAAAACCCACACAAACATTTTTAAAAAGAAGAATTTTCTGTGTTATTTTGAGAGTTTTCATTTAACTCTGGTAGACAGCTAAGACCCTCTTCCTTGCAGGGAGCCACAAATTTAAAACACAGTACTATATGAGCTACTATGAAGAAAACTAACTCTACCCCAGCCAAAACTGGTAAATAAGTACAAAAAGGAAATAATGATTAATTTCTTTCTGAAGTTAAATGAATTTTTTCTTGTCATCTAGGCCTTGATCTTTGAAGAAGAAACTCTTACTCCATTTGTTGCTCTCTGCTGTCTTTCTTGCACTCTACTCTGTCCTACTATATCTCTGCTCATTTTTTTCCCTGGAGGCAAAGAAAGGAATCAGTGCTGTATAGATATTAAGATTGTTGTCAAACAGAAGGACATACAACTGCAAAAAAAAAAAAAAAAAAAGAGAGATTTTCATCCCATTTTGTTCTCTCAGTCTTTCATAGTGCTTTTTCTTTTCATTTTTCAAGAAAAGAATACTAATTGTATTTAGAAACAAGATGAAAGCAATCTGAAACCTCTTAAAAAAAGAATATACTGTTCTGATACAGGATATATCTATATCTATGGATATAGATACACTGAATTAAAGATCTTAATCAACACCATGTTTACCAAGATTCTAAGCATATTTACTGCAGATTTGAGCCACAGATCTGTGAAACAATAATAGTGCATTCAAAAAGCATGTAGGAGACTAGAATTTGGAAAGCGATAATTGTTTTCTCCCTCTCCTAATTTCCACTCAATCCTTAATAGCCCATGCAGTATTCTTTATGTGTTCTTGCACCGTTTCAGAACTGTTTCTTCTCCAAACAACTTCTTAATGCCTTAACCATAATAAGGCATTAGTAGCTTTTATAAACTTAATGAATACTTCAGCGATCATGATTGAAAAACACTTTTGGAAATCAGAAATATTACCTTCTTGTTAAGTGCATGTTTCTAAAAGTTCTTTGTTATTAAATGCCTAGGATCTTGTTTTAAATTGCTCTAAGATGGCAAGATCTGTAAACTACTTTTTCCACCATACTACAACTGACATTATAGTTTAAAAAGGTCCTTTTCTTCAAAACCTAACCATGGAATTTTTTTGTATTTCACCAAATCAGAGACAGATAATATTTATGAGATCATTAGGGTCTGAACAAATACTTACTTGACTTAAAAAGAGCTTGAATTTGCCAATTGTCTCTCTGACTTGCTTTCTTTTCTGTTTGTATATTCTATTTTTTTTTTCTACATACTTTAAGCACATCAGATGAAATCTACCGTTTTTCTTTGGAAACTGTTCTTAAAACCACTTTGTTGCTAATAGAAGTGAGAATCGGCACAGAGGTGACAAAGAAAATACTCTTGGACAAAGCACTGCTTGAAACTTGTGAGGTTTTCCAAATATTTTTTTGAGCTAAAAAAACATACCTTATGTCTTAATCTATGATTTTTAACAAATTGACAACAGAAATAAATTCCTTCTTTAGAAATCTCACTAAGCTTGATGGATATGATTGTTTCCATCTAGTATAATTGCAGAAGTTACATGACATAACCAAACTGTTGTGGTAACTTAGTGGCAGAAATCACTGTAAGACTTACCACAGATATCTACCAAATTTATGTTCATTTGAAGTTCACTTGAATGGATTGAAGACAAATGGAATTGCTACTAGTGGTAAGTCTGCAGTCTTTGGATGTGCTTCAAATATGAATAAGGACAACATTTTACAGATTAATGAATTCTTTCCTTACTCTTCTCTAGACCTGTGACTACTGCCACTATCTTTCCATCACCTCTCAATGTTGTGACAGAGCTTGTTAGCTTCAGCTATTTGAATCTGTTAAAATCAGCCCTGGATTATGAGATAGAAAACAGAATTCTAATGAATCCACGCATGAAGAGAATGAAACTGAAAGACCAAAACTCCTATAGAAGTAGGTGGAGGCAATTAAATGAGTAAGAGAGTTACCTGTGGAAAAATACACCTTTGATAAGAGCTATCTTAGTCTGGAGAGTGAAAAATATTAAGTGGGTGATAATATCTATTTGTTTAGTGCACGGGGCCAAAGCAGGCAAAAGAGTTTGAGCTCTTTCCCCCCTAACTTGAGAATCATCTTTCTATATGTGGTATATTTGTAACATTTTCTTGCTTCCTGTGATAGACCAGCTTAGAATTCAGATGCCTACACATCCCACTGGTGGGTGCAAATAGAATTCCAGCCTGCATTCTGGTTTTTAGAGTCTGCAACTTGTATAATATTTTAGAGGACTACATTTGACACGTTGAAACTCTAAGGATATCAAACTTTATTTCTCTTGACAACAAGAGTAATTGCTGTGATGCACAATAAGGCTGATAGAGAAGTTCAGATCTGTTTGCCTACCTCACTTCTTAGCTTAGTCTTTTTGGCAGATCAATGTTTTGATGGATGATTACAAAAAAAGGATCCTTTTTTTTTTTTCTGGGATAAAAACATATAGAGAAATCTTATTTCAGTTAAACTGGTGTAAACTGCAGTAAAGTCAGACCATATACTTTAGGATTAGAATGTAACCTTTTATGTAAGAAGATAAGTAGTTCAGGGCTTCTTGTAAAGTTATCTTTGCTCTCACCTTTGTATTGCTTTCAAAAAATCTAAATTTCCCTTTACACATTGAAAATACCTATTAAAGAAAAATGCATCCTTTCTTACAGTGGTCAGTAACACACCGATATCACCTTTTAAGCAAATGTTTGATAGTGAACAATGAAAGGCAGGTAACTCCTCACTATCAGGGAGACTTGTTTCTTTCCAGAGATCATTTGTCTGTATTGCTTCTGGTTCATTTGTTGTAGAGGATTAAGAAGTAGAAGGCATGTATTTCTATAGAGAGAAAAATACATCACAAAATACAGTCAAAATACATATAAATTTGTGACTATTCCATACACAATACAGGAGATACTTATATTATCGATAAAAACATGGGACAGTACTGAGGAAGTGGGGTTTTTTTACTGCTGATATAATAATAGTAGTGACATGTCGATGTCAGTTCTTAGAAGATGATTTGAAAACTAGTACAATTCTTCATGTAATCCTTCCCCTGGCAATCTGAACAGTGTATAAAATATTAAATAAAGTACAAAAAGGTTCAATAAAGTATAAAAATAAAAATAGCAAAAAATAATCCGATCCCAGTCAGCATAATTACAGTCACTCTTACGACAGGAAAAAACTATCTGTAAAAGGCCATGTATAAAAAAAATTGTATTACATTACGTTATCATGACATTTTCATATGTGAAATGGAACATTAAACATTTAAGATGAAGGAGAAATACTACCTTTGAGAGAGCTCACACAAATTTTTTTTTTTCTATTTATTGTTTTAGTAGATCTTACAGTAACATAAAGGATTTACGCAAACTATAAAGATGACAAAACTCAAAGAAGTTAGACACGCAAAACCATAAATCCAGGTATCTTCTAAGTTTTGCAATAAGAAATAATTAAAAGACTGGGCTTATATCACTAGACTTTGCTGCTATCTATTACTATGCATAGCAGTGTTGAGAATTTTTTAAATGAAAAAATTAGTGATAGGCAAACCTCTATAGAAGATTTAGTTTACATCAGCATAGAAAGTTATACTATCTGAACTTTGAAGTAATCAGAATGGAGGAGAAGAAAGCTAATCCCTTCCTTCATGATTCCAATTAAATAATATCATGTGTGGCAAAGTTTTCTCTCTTCCACTCAATAATATACCCAAAAGACTGATTTACAGATATTTATTTTTAACTATCTCTTATCTCCCAGTTCCCTTCACTGCCACGACTGTTTCTTTTGTCAAGCACAGGTACACGTAGCAGCAGGTATCAAAGAAGGAGAAGAAATTTTTCCGATGTTTTCACAACTAAAATGATTTCAAGGGGTGGGAACATTCAGTCTGCTTTTGTCTTAGAAAGGCTGTTAAGGGAAGGAAAAAAAAGAACATGAACTAGAATGGTGTACTGCCTTCTCAGCAAATGAATCTAGAAAAGCTTATAAAAATTCTTACCTCAAGTTTGGGGGATTAACTTATATCTCAAGTTAGCAGTGAAATAAGCTTTAAGAAAGGACTTGTAATGCTAAAACTCTATTTTCATTCCCTTTTGAGGAAGAAAAATGCAAATTTAAAAATATCACATGATCGCTTCCACAAGTGAGCATCCTGTTTTCACTTTTTACGTTGTTTCAGTTCCACTGCTGATCTTCCCAAGACAACAAAAAGAGCTATGACTCATCTCAATTACTTGTCATAGAACTGATGTCTCAACATGAAAGTTAGCTGAAATTTTATACAATTCCATGAAAGATATTTTCCTCTTTTTACCTCTTAATTTTGCCAACGTGTTTCCTCTGGGTGAATGTGATGGATTTCGTGGTTGAACGTAGTACTTCAGTAGCTGAACCCATGATGTTAATAATGACTGTCTCAGGATAACCTTATTACTTTGAATAAATCATACATATCTGTGTATATGTGTGTATAGCAATGAGAGCTTATCCAAAAATTATTTTCTATCTCAATTGATATAACGTTATTTTCATGAAACCTAAATTATTTCCTAATCAGCACATTACCTTGAATTAAAAAGTAAATATTAACACTAGCAAAAGAACACTTGCCATTTTATAAGCTAAATCGGATCTATGTCTTGCTTTTAATTAAATGTGAAAATTTATTCAATTTTGTGTTAATATGTATGCTGTTTCATTTGTTTTAAAAGTGATTAGTCCACATATTTGAAATCACAGTAAGTCGACCTGAATTGTTACTTTCCAGGACTTTTTTTAACTTAAAATCAGTAAAACTCTCCAAGTTTATTTTTTAGTTTGCAAAAACTATCTTAAGTCTAAAGCTGGGCACATTCATCTTTTCAGAAGTGCTTTGAACTTCTGTCTTTTCACCTGAAGAAATTTTCTTGTCTTTAATTGCATATAAATCTCAATATTAAAAAAACTAAAACTGTTCCATTTTGGTTTTAATTTTTTTTTCCAGCCTGATATATTACCTTGAATAAAGTTAAGATTACTCTTCTATGGCTGGAAATGTTAAGATCTTCATTTCATCCTTATTCATGGTAACACAGGTTTCATGTTTTAGCCAAGATCTTTATCTGAAGAAAATCTCTGGTGATTCAATTCTTCAATTGCGATCCTACCATAATGATTTTCTCAAATGACAAGACTGACTTATTTTTCTTTTAGAAAAAAATATCACATATACATTTTTATTATTGATTCTAATAGTTTGGTTTGGTGAATATCATTACAGTATATCATGTTACTATTCTTTTTAGAAGACTGTCTTGTTTTTAATTTTTTAAAGAATATAAGAATATTTAAGATTTTAGTTAGAGGAATTTTATTTTGTGGACATACCTCAAACCATTTTACTCACAGCTTGAAAATACAAGCCACAACAAATGGAGGCATTCTGCTCCTCTTGTGAAAATACTGACATGGGAGACTGCAAGCAGACTGTGTTTGGCAAGTTCAGCTGGTATGGAATATATCAGACAGTAATTGCTGGAACTGTACAATTTATTTACCCTTAAATTTATTAAAAAAAAAGAGAAAATCCCCGAACCAAAACCCCTACAAAAAACCCCCCTATAAACTTCAGACTTCTAAAGAAATGAAACCTCCAACAACTGAAACTGCTTAAATTTTGTCTTGAATGTACAGAATGCTGTTTCCTACTATAATTCATTACTGCATTGATTATGCTTTTAAAAATTTAGATTCCAGAATTATTTGAATAAATGTTACTATACAGAACTGTAAGGTTCTTTATAAATATGATTTTTTAAAACTTCTTTATAGCCAAAAATCTCCAAATCAGCTGCATTTCTGCTATTCATATCTTTGAGATGTGATCAAATGATGAGTATGAAGCTTTTTTGAATTAATGACAGATTTCTTTCAGATTTATCAGTTTTTTTAGAGAATACAAAATATTGTCTATAGCAATTTAGCCCAATCTGCGTGCCTCATGCCTACCAAGTGGTTCTATCATTCTCCCTCCTAAACTGGACAGGGGAGAGAGAAATATAATGAGCAGTTTGTGAGTCGAGATAAGGACAGGGAGATCACTCAGTAATTAGCATCACAGATAAAACAGACTCAACTTGGGGAGAAATTGTTTAATTTATTGATGAACAATTGAAACAGAACAAGGAGATGAGAAATAAAATTGAAGCTTAGAAACACCTACCCCCACCCCTCCTTCTTCCCAGGACTTTCCCTCTCCTCCGGCAGCACAGGGGATGGGGTTTGAGGTCAGTTCCTTACAGATGGACTTTGCCACTATTTCTTCTCAAGGGGAGACCTTCTCACACTTCCTACTGCTACAGTGTAGGGTTCCTCCCCACGGGAGATAGCCCTCCAAAAACTTCTCCAGCGTGGGTTCTTCCCATGGGCTGTAGTTCCACATGAACTGCTCCGGCATGGGGTCTTCCCACAGGGGCAGCTCCTCACACACTGCCTCAACATGGGCCATCCACCTATAGAATAGTCCCCGAGGAACAGACTGTTCCAATGTGGATCCCCCATAGGATCACGAGTCTTTACAGCAAACCTGCCAGGAATTTGCCTCAGTGTGGGCTTCCAAGGGAGTCACAGCCCTCTTTGGACATCTACCCACTCTGGTGTGGGGTCCTCCAAGGGCAAGTGGATCTCTGCTCCTCAATGGACTGCAGTGACACAGCTGCCTCACCATGGTCACAGGTCACAGGAAGATCTCTTTTCTAGTGCCTAGCCACCTCTTCCCCCTCCTTCTCCACTGACCTTGATGTTTGTAGAGATATTGTTCTTACATTCTCACTCCCTTCTGCTGCTGCTGCTGCTGCTGCTGCTGTTTAGCCACTGTGCAGCAACTTCTTCCCCTTCTCAAATTTGTTAACCATAGAGGCATTACCTTAGTCACTAATTGGCCAGGCCTTGGTTAGCTGTAAGTCCATCTTAGAATTGATTTGCATTAGCCCTCTTAGCTACAAGGGAAGCTTCTTGCAGTTCTTTGTTTAAAGAAGTCCCTCTGAAGCCTCCGGCTACAAAAAGCTGGCCCAGGCAAGACCACTACACTCTCATTTCATTAGATTAATATTGGTTTAGATTAATTTACACTAGATAAACATAATGCTTTCAAAACCTTTGAGGAAAACATGCTTATTGGTACAAATATTCCTGAATTTCTTATAAAGAGGTTACAAAAGTTTTCATTGTGGTGCCAATTTTGAGTTGTCATTTTCCTTTCAACAGCAGGATAATTGTCATAGTCCATTGTACTCTCCAAAAAACTCCCCTTCTGAGACAGTCTGTATCAGTGGCCAGCATTTACCATATACTTTATGTCCTGATATTAAAACCAGTGTATCTACTTTTCAATAGGTTTCCCTAAAGAGGATGAAGAAAGACCTGTCTCATTTATAAAAGCAAACCAGAAACCATTACAGCAAATGTAATTTTCAGTACTTAACTATACTATTCAAAAACAGTGTTACTGTAACAAGCTTGTTTCTCACTGAGTGGCAAACACTGAAACCTCAGGTCTGATGTATTTCTGCTGGTACATCTCAAGCAAAGTTAATTGTTCAACTTCCTTTCACTAACATTTTAAAATGTAATCTTGTATCTTGACTTAAATTTACAAGTAGCAGAAGTTTGGATATACAACCTCTGTAGATAGACAGTAATAAGGATTTGAAAGTAATAAGTAGTGAGAACTGATAAATTCTTTAGCTGGTACTGTTATTTCCACTGCAAAGTATGTCACTGGCTTCTGAGAAACCTAAAAACTACTCAAAAATTGCAGTGGTTGTAGGACATCCCAACAGGATTTTAGGTCCTACGGAGCAGACTAAGTAAGGGTCAGCTTTTACTTCTGTAAAAATAAAAGATTATAATATGGCAAAGCATAATGTTGTACAAATGCACTTAAAAATGGAACAGATAATAACATTTCTGCTGCAACAATTGTCAAACAGGCCAAATGTAATGTTGCAAACAGCAATAAAAGCAGAAAAATGGCCTGTTTGCCATGGTCTTACACCCCGGCTATGGCAACATACAAATCTTGCGTATCTTGCTTCTTTTCAACTGCTAGGATTGATCTATTGTACACGGGAAAGGAAAAGCTGATAATGAAAATTAGAAATTACTCAATCCACACTTTCTGTTTCTACTTAGATCAAGCTAATATTAAAGGCAGAATTGATATACCTGAATCTTTATAGAAAATGTTACAGCTTAATAAAATGCGCTCCTTTTTTTTATCTGAATTTCTGTTATCACATCTCCAGGTCTGGATGTGAAATGACAGAGCCATTATTATTATCACTGTTCTTTATCTACTGAAGGACATTTGAGCTACAGCAGTGCAAACCTTGTATGACAAAGTCCAAAATCAGGGTTAACTCACCTAACTTCACATCTTATTAAAAAAATGAGAGTTCTGCTACTCCCGTCGATGTGTTTTTATGAAGCTTAATCTTTCTAAGGCTTTCTAGGAATATTAGACTTCCTAACTGCATTTTTGTCTTAACAGTAATATTTTTTCTGCAAATAGTCCCTGTGATCTCCTCTAACCACCGTCTTTTGAAATACAGACAACATACAAAATCCTCTGCCCTACTGCATTACAATTTTTTCCCCAGCCTCTGCACTAACTTGACCCAGTTCCTCAATTTGTTAGCTAATCCAACACTTGTAGCTTGATACCAGTTAACTTTGAATAACTCTTGCTCTTTCTGCCTCATTTCTCAATTGGTGTGGTGCTCCCTTGTTTCCTCTGTGAATTTCCCCGCTCCTTCAGCTCTTCACCACTCTTATTCTCTTTTACTTTAGTTCTTATTCATATAAATGTGTTGAATTCATGTCTACACATCACACTTTACTTAGAGTTATGATTTACTTTTTCTTGTCATGAAATCCCTATCTTTTGTCATAAAAATTCAACAGAGTTCAAAGAAAACAAAAATGTATTAAAAAGTTGTCAATTACAGTTTTCAGCTTGGCAAAGAAAATAGTTTTTCTGTTCAAGTGTGGTCTTGAAAAATGATTTTTAAAAGCAACAGTTTTATTTAGGTTTCTAGCAGAAATGGGCTTGTTTCAATGCTCAGAAGGACAGACACAAGTAATTGATTCTATATATCGTATATCTCTAGCTTTAATTCCTTTAAAAATAATCTTATTTGAAAAAGAATGTATTTCACAACAATCATTAGAATAAGAACCATTAGTTTGCTTTCTTCAGTCTTTTTGTTTCCTGTGAATATTTGTACAAGCACCATTTAGTCTTCAAGACCACTCTAAGAAAAGGCCAACGTGATATGATTCCTTATTCAGATGCTTAAAACTAATAACTCCAAACTTATAATAAAATTTCTTTGATCTCACTAGCATATTTGAACCAAATTTGAGTCCTCCACAACAGGAGGAAAAATAACGCCCTCTGATTTGTGATGTCAAAAAAGCAAGTGGTCTGTGATGCTAACATGTAACAAGGAGTTACCATGTTTCTAAGACCAGTTTAAAAAATGAGTAATGGTGTGGTATTCAGTAATTCAGGTTACACAATAGAGGTAGTTAGTATAATAAATGAATATCCTTTTGTACTCTCTCCATGATTTTTAGTTCCTTTGAGCCTTATCTTTTTCTGAAGTAATCCCCTCTGCCTGACTTCAAGTGTTGCCCACACCCAATCTTGTATGAGTGTACTTAAACATTCTTTTTAGATGCTGGTACTTCTAAGACTGAGAGTTACACTTGGAAAATGTAGAATATTTCTGACAAAATTGAAGCATTTTTAGAAGGCAAGATACAATAACAGAAAATTTACTCTCAGAAGAAATGTCTTTCTGGAAACTACACAGGTCAGCCTTTGTTCTGTCCTGTTCTGGAACTTCTGCAAAACAATCTAGTTTTACTGTTACAATGTTGAAACAACTAAATATTTTGTGTGAAGATCCCTGATTGTGATGCTCCCACACTGAAAATATTAAAAATACTGGATTTTGTCTTGTCCATTAGGACTAAATTATAGAGAAAATGTGGAAAATGAATCCAAGAATGTATTTATAAGAAAAATAACATAAACCAAAGGGAAATAAAAGCTTCTTTCTCCATAAACAGTAAATAATGCTTATACCATGTCTGTTTTTTTCCATTAGTATTTCAGAGAAACCACAGGTGGCAGCATTCTTCCTTAGTAAAGATCTGAGTTTGGATATCATGATCTCCTAGTTATACATATGTCCAAAGACAGAAGAAAGTCTTCCAAGTCTCTGAAAAGTAACAATTATTCAAGATCATTACAGGGCTTCTCATATTGATGAGTGCAATATCCTTTTTAAGAATGCAACCAAATCATGAATTTAGAATGATAAACCAGACTAAAAACTTGTTTATAGTAAATTTTACTATGCTGTGATATACACAGTAGCTTACATCTGTGCTTCTGTTTGCCAGATGACCATCATGACACATAGATCTGTCTGTGTCATTTTCAACTAAAACCTTCATCTCACTGAAAATGCTTTATGATTTTTGATTTTCTGTCCCAACATCTTAACGTCTTTGGATTAATTAATTTACATTCATCTTCATGACTGACTGACAGATTTCTGTTTTTGGAGACCTTTCAGGTATGAACAGGAATATGCTGTTTACTTTTCACTGCAAAAAGAAATTGATCTTATTTTTTTAATATTTTGTTATTTTAAACTGTTAAATTAATATACTCATGCAAATAGGTTTAATCAATTTGATATAACCTACAAACAAACTGAGTTGTCAAATTCATGACTCAATTGTATAAAAAGAAATTACATCAGTCTCTGCTCAAAATATAATCATTTAGTCGGCTGCAGATTTTTTCTTCTTTGGATTGTGTCGTGTATTTGTTTTGTTTTTTTTTCTTTTAAATGAAATGGTGGTTAGCACTGTAGGAATACATAATTCAGGACAGAAACACACAGAACTGAATTCTTTTCTGAGAAAAATAGATACATTTTAAATTTAAAAATATTCAGACCATAACAATCAGTTTTAGTGTAAGGTTCCCTTCCCTTACCCAAATATCTGATTTTTTTTTAAAAAGGTACATACGAAATCTCCTACATGTGACACTGGGTAAAATATTTTTATACCTTTTTCACACTTCAAAAAAATCAACAAGATTGGCAAGTATCCCTTGAGGCCTCTAGTCCAACCTCACACTTCAAGCAGGATCACCTATATCAGATTGCTGAGAAATGCGTCCAATCAGATGTAGAAGGTCTCCAGAGATAGAGACTCCACAGCCTCCTCAGCTGATAGAATTTATTTATTTAAATATCCTGTTAGAACTCTTCTTGAAAGGTAGAGCCACTTTTATATATGAATTATATTCTTCATATAGATACTGATTTGAAAATTAAATTGTTCGTGGTAAAGAAAATTAAAATAAGAAATAGTGGCAGAGATCACATTCAAAATGAACATTTTTTCACTGATTAACTATTTTTATGTCTGTAAGATGCCCTCTGCTTTTCCTCTCCTAGAAAACCACTTTGTTCTTTATAAATGTGAACAAGTTAAACTGCTTTCACGACAGAAATATTCGTTCCAGAGTTGTGCACCAATAATATATTTAATGAAATAGCTCATTTTACTTTATTCAAATCATTGTTTCATGTTTTTTCTTTTCTTTTCTCTTTCATGTAAAATCTATATATTACTTCATTGATTTTTCTTGCTTCAAACACAAGCTTCTCTGTCACTTTCAAAGCTCTCCATAGCAACACACTACCTTTATTTTGAATCTTATCCTTCAGTCTCCTGTCTAGTCAAACTTTATTTTAATTTCAGGGCTGTCTTCAGAGTCCAGCATGCTCAAAACAGCTTTCCAGCTAATCTTTCTTGTTCTTCTATGCATTCATTTTTGTATATGCTTCTAGAAATCTACTTATTCTGGCAAAAAAAATCTTCAGTTATATTGGTAAATCACAGTTGATGCTTCAGAATAGTATTTGTCAATGTTGTCAATGTTCATCTAAGTATTTGAATGGATCTGCATAAAGTATTAAATGCTACTTTTGTAATTATGATGCAGAGATAGTCTTGGTAAATAAATCAGTAAAGGAATAGTTTCTGAATCGTTGAATTTACAGAAGACATGCACTAAATCTCAGATTTCCTAATTCTTAGACATAGAGGATGCTGAAAAAACATTGAAATACTTCATGATTCTAAATAGACGTATCTTCACACAAAGACACAAAGGTTAGAAAGATTTATTCCCATATTACACTTAGGAAACAGAAACACATTAGTTAAATCTGTATTTCTAAGTATGATTGTATCAAAGACTATTTTCTGTCTGTGAAGCTGTGTGGCGGGAAGGCCATGTATCTACAGTTGTGAATCTAGTCTTATGTGTCATACAAGTCTTGATAACTATAAGATTTAATTTTTTCTGTTCCTTCAAAGCAGATTCATGAAGGCATGAAGAGTCACACAAAGCCTTTTAGATTAATATTGCAGGACTGCACAGGGTGGAAAAGACTGCAGTGCACTTGCGACTAATCCATTATGATTTTTATTAATAGTCTCTGGCATATACTTGTAAACATGCGGTTGACTAAACCTTGCCAAGGATGTTGTTTAAAATGATACAAATAATGAGAAGGCTAGTTGTTGTTTTATCTTATTATACCTAAATTAAAGAAACAGTAAAAGAGTGTCACTAGGCTTACAGGAAATCTGCAGCCCAGAGAAGAACTCTATTTAGACTTCCCAAAACTTGAATAAAAGTTCTAAACTTGTTCTCAGAATCTTACCTCAGGCTTAAGTCCAAGCTACAGGTTGAGAGCTGGCACAGAAAAAATCTCAAGTACAAAGGACGGTTCATAAATACTCAACTCCGCAGTCCAACAAGAAGTGCTTCTACATATAAAGGTGCTACAGTTTTAGTTACTTCAGTTCATGACAAAAAATTAAAAATAGATCACAAGAACATTGTTTCTTTTGGGTAATTGATGTGAGTAATGTGGTCAAAGTAATGGTGCTTAGCTGGGTCTTATATTTTACTGGTAAATCTTGCAAGAACAATTGTGTTTGCAAATCCTAGCAAAAAGAAGGAGGTCTTAACATGTTGTTGAAAATAAAAGTTGTTTTTCAATACAAATAGTTTATCCAGATCAAAAGAGCTCAGTGCATTTATTCAGTCTGCACATAGCAATCTCTGTGGTGCTGTTTTAAGTTTTCCATCCCTCTTCCCTCTCCCTATAGTAACAACTTGGTTCATGGTAAAATAAATTGGATTACTTTGTTTGTTCAATCAATGCATATGTTAATAGCTTAGAATATGATGTTCTGGAGGTAGGCTGTCAAGACCTAACTTACCAACAAGTATTTTTTAAAATTATGTATACAAGAGGTGTTTCTTTTTAGTTAATTAATGTGGTACTCTTTTGTATCTATTTTTGGTTTCTTTTCTCAAGCCAAATATGTCAGCATCTGCTGAGCAAGAGACCAAAGACTTTCTGAAAGATACTAAAAAAAAAGTTTTGTGAGGTTCAAAATAAATTGTCATTCTTGTGCATGATTCTGTAAGTGAGAATAGAAAAAAAGCAAGTTCTTTCTGTACAACAGCTGTCGAATCATTAGCTGGTAGGTAGCAACTAGAAATACATTAGAGATTCACTCTCTCAATAAGAGAAATGTGTACCTTTTGCAACCATTACTGTACAGAAGAAGTCTGGTTATCTATACAGCTAATACAAACTGAAATGTCTTTGATGGATAATAGCAAATAATTAATGTGTTATGTTCCCATATGATGATGTGATTTCATTTTCTACTGAATTCTACTGAATTCTACTGAATTTTCTAGTCAGCATTAAAAAAGCTGACTAGCTCCTTCAGCTATTCTATGAGATTTCCTAAACAGATCACCCTCAAGAAGGACATTGATTTTGTGTTGTTTTACTAGTTAAAAATAAACTTTCAGACAAATATAAATCTCACCTGTCTTTAGTCTACAAAGCCAGAAGTGTAAATATTACCAGTTTGCTTCAAGTTGTGCTGTAATGTTAACTTCCATTATGAGGATTTATCTCAGACTTTACTTCTCAGTTTTGTTCAGTATCTAGTTACAGGTGAAATGGGATTGCTACTACAAAGTATATTTTCATATTGTGGAGATGGCTTAAAATCAAATTCAAACACCACTGTATACAAGCATACCAATGAGGTTGTTCCAGGCTACTTACAAATGACAGTGACTCACCTCCAGAAACACAGGATCTCCAGAAATATGTAAAATTACATTCCAAATGTCTTCTATTGTTTCTTACAATTCAAAATGTGTCGTGGATTAGGGTATTATGTGTATCAGTGAAATGGCAGAAATTATGTTAATATACTCATAATTATTACCAGGATTTCATTACTTACTGTCAGTGTGTGACTTCAGATAGTATGATGCAATTAGAGGGTGAGACCGATTTTCTTTTAACTCTTTACTAACTTATCTAGGAAAAATAAATGCACCAGTGAAGTTTGTGGAGGGATATGCAGGAGGAATTCCAGTTTTTCAGAGAGGCTAGATGTACTTCACGTGCTACCAAAGAAGAAGCAGCAGGCCTTAGCTCTTCACCTAGAAACCAGAATCCCCCTTGCCTTTGTACAAATCACTTGCACTCTCATCCCAGCACAATTGTAGCAGGAACCTGTGCCTTGTCCAAAGGTAACTTGCTACCTTCAGGTTTTTTTTGTTTTTGTGTTTTTTTTTTTTTTTCATGCCTGTGATTTAGCATTCACTAGAGTTGACAGATGCAGGTTGTCCATTTTCTGCTTGCTGTAGTCCAGTAGGTGCTTCTGTATACTGAAGCTGACATTTACATTTGTAATTATTTCTTTGTGAAAGTCTTCACCATTCAGGTAGTACACAGTTACTTGTGTCCTCAGCAGTCTTCAAATGCATAAAACAAGTAGAGCTGCTGGGCTGGTTCACTTAGTGAGTGATGAGGACCAATGGTATAAAAAAAAGGCAGCTTCAGTCAGAAGGCTTCAGTTATACCCTGGCACTGAAGTAATTTCCCTGTCATGTATGAAGGCTGTGGATTCCTCATGAACTCTGATTGACACATGTTGATATGCCGCTTCCTTGGTGACCTTTGATGTGTGGCTGCAGCCATTTCTTGAGGAACTTAACAGAACAAGAAGACAAGTGGGCAGAATGAAAACATTAGACTTTGGGAGTATTCCTTATGGAAGTGAGCATCACTTTATTCTGTATAAAGAAAATATTACTTAAAAAGAAGAAAACACTACTTGTCAAATACAAGAAGCTGTCTTTCTAGGACTCTGGAGGATGGTGAAATATAGTTATGGGAAGCATGCACTCCACATCTTTAATGCCTTATCTGACTTTCTTCCAAGCCCAGATGAAATTTTCTTTTTCTATATAGTTACACTCTCATAGATAATTGTTTAACAGCTAAATATACTAAGAGCCTTGAAATTTTGGAGACTCTCTGCCTGTACATTAAGGACTTTTATCTAGTCCATATACAATAGTGTTATGAACATTAAGTCTATAATAATTAAGCTTTCACTAAAAGAATACTATAGGCAGCTATTATCTCTTTTGTCCAAGTTAAGAAAGCTGAAGTACGTCAATCATAAAGACATTTTAAAGTCAACTTTAAATTTTAAATCTTGAAAGCAATTTTAAAAGATCTCAGCATTTCAAAAATCATGTCACATGTTAGCAATATTTTATAATTTCAGATATTTAATGAAAACTAATGGATGTTCCTTTAGAGAATTTAGGGAGCTACAGCTCTTTCACCTCCTTTTTACAAGTTTCTTTGAGAATGGGCTACAAAATATTTTTAATATCAAGTTGTTCCCATGAAATATCTCTTTTGAAATATTTGGCAGTCAGATCCCAGCATCATCTGCTTGACTTGATCCTGAAGATTTTCTATACCACAAGTTAGGTACTTCTTTTTCAATCTGACTGTCACAGCATTTCTGAACTTTCAATCTGAGACTGTGATTCTGCATTCTGAAGAATGGTCTGCCTACAAGCATTTCATGTAACTAATCTTGATTCGGAATTACTTGTTTAGGCTACTGCATTAGCTGCAGCTTGACAAGGGACTGTAGTGGAAACAGCTGTTGACATGTCTAGCTTCTTTTAGTATGGTACAGCAATGGGGAAAACCATTGAAGGATGAAAGATGTATGAGTAATGCATCTGATTATAGACTGAAATTAACAGATGGAGTTTATTTGTTCTAGTGCTATTATTTTGCAGGTTTGAAGTAGCTTTTTTGATTTTTAAAACATATGTTTATATTATGAGTTATGTAAATCTCCAGGAAAATTCAGTGAAAAACAGGACCAATGCTTTTACTTTCAGCAAATAACCATTTAGAGTTACAGGAATTCCCTCAAAACAAATATAGGATATTTTCAGAAGGTAATGTAAACCATGGGAAAGGATTGTCAGTTAGTTCAAATAATGCACATAGGCATCAATAGGGGCTAGGTATCTCTGGATAAGTACACTACAAAATAAAAAAATAGAGGTTGATGAAATGTCAAGGGATTTGTAGACAGGAAATAAAGCTGCCCAGAAAGATAGAGTACTGTACTTGAACAGTTTCTAGTAGACTTTTGAAATAGTAGCAGCAGTAAAGATCAAAGCAACATGTATTTTAAGCTTGGCATTAATATTCTAACATTTGCATATATTTTGTTGATGATTCTGTGATTCTGTGGCTGAACTTCAATTTGATGGCTCTGAAGTAAGTATAAGTGCATAAAATGTGGGTAGGAGGGTGATAATTTCAGAGACACTGTTGGATGCCAGCAGATTACAAGCTGCATTCAATTCTTTGGACCTTGAATTAGAACTTCAAAGTGGTTTTTCAAAAAAAGCATTATAGAAATATACCAGATGAAACATGATTTTTGACAAACAGGAAAATAGTTCAGACACTTTGAGAAATATTGTTAGTCTGGTTTGCTGATTATTCCATTCTCTTTACCTGACTACCTTCAGTCTCTCCACTTTGGGCACTACCAGCATTTGTTAAAACATCCCTCAACTGAGCAATGCTGGACAGAATTCCCTTTGATTAGAGTTATCAGTGATGTCACTTTGCTTTTCAAGCTACTACTGGATCACTTTATGATGAAGATAGTACAAAACAATGCATTACATTTGAGGGAAAGAGATGTAGTTTGTTAAGGCAAATTAAAAGCATACAAATTGTCTTTCTCCAGCTATTGCAAGTGAAACAAAGGAAAAGAACATAAAATGACTGTTTTACACATTCATGCAGAGGACACTTTTCCAGCTCTCCTCTTGTAGCATTAGAGCTGTGTAAGCATCACTTCTAGCAGTGACTAATGCATTGTCTTCTATAGGTGACAATCTAATCAGAGGGAAGAAAAAAAATAGTCCCATAGTGTTGTTTTTTGAAAGACAGGGTTAAGAAGATTAAGAATTCCATGAGTCTTCTTATCCTAGCTTTGGGAATAAGTGATCTAGCTCACCATGCAGATCTCCAGACATCTGGAAACAATAGAAAGAGTGATACAGAGACCAAAGAGCAATGTGGTCACATATACAAGGTTTGAGACTCCATAACAGCATCAGCTCTGTCTACCACCACACACCACAGGGAGGGTTTCCTTACTAAGAAATAAAAGATGAAATGTGGAAGACAGAGAGCTGGTAAAAAAGACAAAAGAGAAAAAATGAGTTGCATGAAATGTAAAGAAACTGACAGAGAAAAAATGTTTTTCAAAGTTAGTATCTTTACACAGTGTTTGTTACGAATGTAACTATTTCCAGGTGACATTCAGTAGTTTGTTCACTGCCTTTTCTCTTAAAATAGAATTGTTCTGTTGGATCTACATCAGTCATCTAGTCTCACTGTCCTTATACTGCTTTTGGGCAAACTGGGATGTTCTCTTAGTGAATAAATGGTACTAAGGAGCCATCTGAGGGTGGAATATCTGACATTTTCTGCAG
This sequence comes from Colius striatus, assembly GCF_028858725.1. NCBI lineage: Eukaryota > Metazoa > Chordata > Aves > Coliiformes > Coliidae > Colius > Colius striatus. Next base: position 20,304,011 of record NC_084790.1, read on the forward strand.
TATCACTTCCTGAAAGAAGAATAAAATCAAAGAAGACCACTATATGGTACCCTATTCCTTGTTCTTCTTCAGAAGTACCTAAAGGTTGTCTATCCTAAGCAATACAACTTGATCTGACTGTATAATGTGTTATTCAGCATAGTACAGAAAGCTACTTGCCTCACTGCAAGAGAGGTGTTGCAGGTCAGAAGGCCTAATTATGCATTGGTAACTTCTCAAGAACATTTTATCATCTTCTCAACAAACCAGGTAAAGTGGTAAGAATTCCTTGAAGAGAATCAAAACAAGTGACTACTTGGGGTAATTAATGATATAGTTAAAAATGAATAGTGAATTTTATTTAAAAAAAAAAAAATGTTTATTTGTTCATATTTCTCTGAAAATATCAGTTGACTATGAGCTTAGGACTCAGCTTTTATAGAAAGATCAGGAGGCAATCAGGAACAAGATCCTATATGCTCTCTTTCAAATTCCTTCAAAACAATAAGCCTACTGCTGTGGTTGTAATTTGGAAAAGAGCAACACCAAAGTATTTTGCCAGCCTCAGACTCTTTCCTTAGGTAAGATAAAGTGATATCTCAAGGATCAAAGACTTTAAGGAAAAATGTTAGCTATGGAGTTATATGTTTCCCTAACAAAGTAAAAGAGAATTCTGTTCAATGAAGAGGAAAATGAGTTGTGGAAGATATAAAATCCAATTACACAGAAATGGATGAGAAAATAGTATGTTCTCATGTTGATTTTCCTCTGCTATCTCATGGACTTTACAGAGGTTTCCTAGTGTTTGCTACTGTAGAGACACAAGCTGGAGAATTTTGTCCTGTCCGTGGGAATGGTTACTGCTGTCATGTCTACTGCTAACACAGACAGTGCTTTGATTACCTTTTTAAATACACATTCTCAAGTAAAATCCTGCAAAATTAATGATTTATGCAATAAAAGGAATTTGGTAGAGATGAGACTGTGCGCTTGTCCCCTGGCATCATGGTCTATTCTGACTACCTCTCAAGGATTGCCCAGAGCATGGGGGATGATTTCCTGACAGGCACTTGACCTGGAGAAATCCTTCTTCTCTGTTTAAAGGCCCATGTACTGTCAGTTTTGTCAGCTTCTGGAAAAGTGTATAATTTCTGTGGCTTGCAAAAAGAATGGTGATATATACCTAAACATATAGAAAATTCAAGTGAGAATAAACATTCCTCGAATGAAGAAATGTCTGTCAACACTTTGTTAATAGAGGTATGCTCCGAAAAGAGAGATAAGTACACTATTAGCAGATGGAACAGGTAGAATTTTCTCATGAAATAGTATTTTTGTATTACTGAAAAAGGGATTTCTGTGGGAAAGGGAGAACTGTGTATGAACCATTGGACTCAGAAAAACAAGGCACTGTTTGGCAGCTTTGTCTTTTCCAACTCTATACTAAATAAAGCTCTTCATTACACTCTTTTTTTCTCAGACATATAAGACTTGAATATGGTAATGATCATGTATGTTGTTTTGCATACGAAACAAGTAACTTTTCAACATTTCATACCCATGCTAGAAAGCACCAATTAACTATCCCTGTTATTGTCTTACAAATTAGAGGGGAAATCATAGAAAGTTGCATGCAAGGAGTAATTTGGGATGAACCTATCTTCATTTAAAAAGAAACTCCAGGACAAAGTTGTCACATAGGAAATCTCAAGATTCTTTTTCAAAGATTTGATACATTATGCCAAATAAATAGAGTTTATAGAAACTTAAGCTACCTCATTATCTTGGAAAGTTAATTACAGCTGTTGTATAGCTCCCAGACTACATCTATGAAAACCCGATGATTAAATTTTGACAGTCTATCATTGTTTGCCACACATGAGACTTCATCAAAATACATAGTAATGTTTGGTTTTATTATTCTTTTGGTTTTTTTTTTAATTTTTTTTTAAATAATCTTAAAGTACATTTTATGAAATGAAAAACAAAACCCAAATCACTGAGACAGGAATGCCAAACTTAAGTTAAAGCTGCAAATTTCAGACCAGTATTTGGATTCATTGTGACAGTTTCCACTCAGGTGACTACATACCTGTGTACTGATCCAGGATGAAACACATGCCTGTGTGATTACACAAAGGGTAAAATAGCTATGCTTGAGCAGCCCTCATTAGAGATATGGTAGGAGTCTTGAAACCTTTGAATCTTGTTGATAGTAGTATGATAGCTTTTAGTTCCTAAAAGCTTTAGGCTGCAACATGCCTAGTTGAGAAACAATTTACATTCCATACATA